>NC_139629.1:51266458-51326458 GCF_964638095.1 Poromitra crassiceps | reverse complement strand
GTCTACCTCTCTCTCTCCCTCTGTCTACCTCTCTCTCTCCCTCTGTCTACCTCTCTCTCTTCCTCTCTCTCTCTCCCTCTGTCTACCTCTCTCTCTCCCTCTGTCTACCTCTCTCTCTCCCTCTGTCTACCTCTCTCTCTCCCTCTGTCTACCTCTCTCTCTTCCTCTCTCTCTCTCCCTCTGTCTACCTCTCTCTCTTCCTCTCTCTCTCTCCCTCTGTCTACCTCTCTCTCTCCCTCTGTCTACCTCTCTCTCTCCCTCTGTCTACCTCTCTCTCTCCCTCTGTCTACCTCTCTCTCTTCCTCTCTCTCTCTCCCTCTGTCTACCTCTCTCTCTCTCCCTCTGTCTACCTCTCTCTCTCCCTCTCTCTCCCTCTGTCTACCTCTCTCTCTCTCTCTCTCTCCCTCTGTCTACCTCTCTCTCTCCCTCTCTCTACCTCGGGGCGTGTAAAATAGAAACGGGGCATGGTCCTCATTACACAGCTCCAGTTTATGAGGCAGAATGTTGACAGAGTTCACAGGATGGCCACCAGAGGGAGAGTGTTTTTCTCCTCCCTCTCAGTAATGACAGATGAGAACAGGAAGTGGGCAGTGCATGCGGCTCCATAGCTTCCAGATTCATGTGTTTGAGACGTCAGGTCAGGATCTAAACTGACCTCTGACCTCGCCTACGCTTCCCCTCCACAGCCGAGCTGGAGAAGCAGAAGGGGGTGGTGCGGCCCAGCATGTCGCAGAGCTCCGGCCTGAAGAAGGAGGGCGGGAACGGGAACATGAACCGCGCCAGCCTGGACGACACCTACACCATGGGAGAGGGCCTGAAGAGGAGCGCGCTCAGCAGCTCCCTCCGAGACCTCTCCGACGCAGGTACCAGCCACACCCACCAGCTGGTCCTCACCCACCAGCTGGTCCTCACCCACCAGCTGGTTCCTATCGCAGTCCTGTCGTCCACTCTCTGTGACGATATCAAAGGGCTAGAAATAGAGAAATGTTCACGGCACCATACATTGATTTTAGAGCTCTTCCCCCCCCCCCATAAATCCACAACCTCTCACACTCTCTTGATTGGATTGCTTTGGTCTGGGCAATGTGTCCTTAAGCGTTTAACGTCTTTTATATTGATTATAGTGTGTATTAGAGAGACTTAAGGTGTGCGCCACTGTTGTTCCCAATTCAAAGACTGAATACAGACCTATTTGTGAACAGATAAATTGTTAAGAAATACAATCAGATTGATTTCTCTAGATCTGTCTTTCCACCCGATGAATGAAATTGACCGGGCAGTTCTCACCCCTGATCATTTTGGCTGAGTTTAGTGATGAAACATGGTCATTTTATGTTTTGTCACATTATTTACTTATTAGCACTTTTGCATTCCTCATGCAGTTCTTATGTCCCCCCCCCCCCCCCCCGAAAGCATTCCATGATAAGCTTGTTATATGTTTTATGAATTCAAAAATCACTCATTTTTCTCCCATATATATTTGTGATTCAAATCAAAACAAACACAGCGCTGATACCGTTCCCCAAGCAGCAACAAGTCAAGATGTAGTTTGAGTCTTGTGTGTTAACAGTCTGAATATCAGTGTGTTAACACAGCGCCTCCGTCTCTGAAGCAGTTTGAATACATCTCATTCATTCCAGATAACAGCTATGTGCCAAGTTATCGGTTGGTTAACTTGATAACGTAATGAAATCCAGTTAGGGTTGTGCTGTCTCACTGTTGCTAATCTGATATTATGCTTTGTTCTTAACGCTCATATCCTCACTACCGCAATGGGTGAATGATAGCTGAGTCAGTGAAGAAGTGGATAAGATGCCTCCAGGCTCCGCCCTCCTCCAGGCTCCGCCCTCCTCCAGGCTCCACCCTCCTGTTTCCTGTGTTTTTTTTAGACAACGTTCTCTTAAGCAGGATGTAGCATGATAGTGGAGCAGGATGTAGCATGATAGTGGGATCATTCTTGTGAACAATGTTTTTTCTGTTTTTTTTTTCCTTTCCCGCCATACTCTCATTCCATGCGTACTTACTGTTATTCCATATACACATCAGGTGTATTCCTGTTCATGTGTGATTATCGGTCATGTCTCATTGGCTGAGTGTGCCTAACGATGGCCAAAGTGCTGTGTCTGCCCTCAGCCCTGTATCTGCCTGTACATCCCATGTGCAACAGCCATTGTATTGCTTTTGATGTGTCTTCTCCTCCTTTGTGAGCGTCACCGACACTGGCTTTTAGCCACACCCCCTTGACCCTTGACCCTAATGACAATCTACATCTTGTGACAACATTAAGAACAAGTTGCCACAAACTCTCGCCCAGATTGAGATATTTTGACGACGAGTCTTTTCCACTAGTTCACCCGCAATCTTCAAGTGTGGAGATTTAGGTCCCCTTGGTCTCTCAGACTTGAAGCTAGGGGAGTCTACATTCATTGAGATTTATGAAAATGTATTCAAATTTTGATTTGAGTATCGCTCGGGGTGAGCCTCTTAGTTACAGGTACACGTACCAGATTGTGAAACTGTTTTTAAGACAAATGACTCGCTTATCTTACGCAGCTTTAGTTTTCAATCTGAGTGAACCACCCCTGAGTCAAAAATGAAAGCCATGACTTCACCATAAAGACATGGCCACAAAATACCCCCCCCCCACCTGTCCCACACCACTCTCCCAGACCCCCTGAAACCCCTTACCCCCCCCCTACCTACCCCACGCCCACATTGGGACCTTACAGTCACAATCCACTGCACTGCCCCCTATGGGACTGGTGGGGCTGTAGCTGATCCAGGAAGTGCTGTCTCTAATCTGTGGTCATGTCTCGGGCAGGCAAGCGGGGGCGCCGCAGCAGTGCAGGATCACTAGACAGCAATATGGAAGTAAGTTGGCAGCAGCTGGTATCCAAGCTCCTCCTCCTCCTCCTCTCTCTGTGATGATGTGATGTCCAAACACCTTATGATTTGTGCTCTTGCACCTTCTTTGCTTCATAGACACAGTTCATTCGTTTGGGTCATTGATTTCTCCTTCCTGGGATGCCTCCTTATATAACCTGCCTGCCTCGGTTAGTGTGCATGCCTGGGTTGCCTGCCTCTGACCCCGCCCCCTGTTTGGAAGCCAGTCTGAGACCTCCTGTTTTGGTCGTGTGGCCAATAGCCTTTCATCTTGAAACAAGCATGACACTACTAATCCCGCCCCTACCCCTCCTCTGACCCCTCCCCGTTGTCGCCTGTCTCTGTCCTAGTTTACTGTCTTTCATCCAATCACGTCCAAGCAGTCAGACTTTTATTTCGGTTCTTCTCCTCCTCCTCCTCCTCCTCTAAGGCAGGGTGCTAGTTCTGGTTCTCTCAGCCTGTAGGGATCTGTGTATTTCCTGCGGCCCCTCTCTCTCTCTCTCTCTCTCTCTCTCGCCCCCTGGTGACCAGGTCTGTCTCTTTCTTCCTTCCTGTCCACAGCTTCTGCTGAAACCACGTCAGGTTCAGGGAGGAGCATAGCCTCTTATGGGCCAGAGGGTCTCCTGGTGGGCTTCATACAGACTTATAAAGATGTGGATTTCATTCATTCATCTTCCACTCATTCCATGTCTCCATGAGTTCATGTGTTGGGCTGAAGTCTGGAACCCTGAAAATGTCTCTCCACTTTCAAAGGAGTCGTATGGTCTCTCTGCAGTCTTAGATTAAGCATGTGGCCAAAAGGAGCAGCTGTTAAAGCTCACAGAATGATGAGAGTTGCTCCTGCTCTGGATAGTGGATAGTGTTGGACCCAGAAGAGGGAGAAGGTGTCCAGGCCTATTAGGAAACGTGCTGCACCAGAGCTGAATCCCTGCTGCCTTCTGCCTTCTAGCTGAATGCTAACCTGTGGATGAAGAGTTTTGCCTGTCACGTCCTCTGCATGTGGAATCTATGTCTCCATTGATTTTAACACGTTGCATGTGTGACTCTTGGCAGGTTTGGGACATTGACCGCAATTGAGGATGAAAATTCTTGTCTTTTGCTATTGTCATGATGTATATAATTTTCGGCTTTCATGTACATAGTGCTGTTCCAGATTTAGTGTGTCAAAAAATATTGTATTTTTCAAACCCCCGGAGCGGTTAGCTCGAGCTCCTAAACCGTTTTGTTTTGGACGTTTGATCATCAACAGAGCTTTTAGGAATATAAGCTTCCGTCATCGTGAAACCTTCATAGTCTTGCTGCTCCCCATCGTGGACAGAACATTTTGAGTTTGTCATTTGCATGCTCTATAACATTTTTGCTACTTGTGTTAAATATGCAGACTGTGAGTTCTTCCTGCTGGTGCCTTCTTGTGTAGCTGTTGTGCCGTCTGTGGTGTGTCGTCTCTCATTAGACATGCTGTCACCTTCTTCCCTCCTGCAGGGGTCCATCATTAGCAGTCCTCACACGCGCCGGAGAGCCACCACCCCGCGTGAAGGCGGCGGCGGCGGCGGCGGCCATCCCTCCTCCGTCATCCCCAACTCGGCCTCCACCTCCATCCTCGGCTCGCTCTTCGGCAGCAAGCGAGGGAAGCCCCCGTCCCAGGGCGGCGGCCAACCTCCCCTCCCGCACGGCCACCCCACCCTCATATCCCACAAGCCCCACCCGTCCAACCTGCACCACACAGCACAGGCCCAGGCACACACGGTGGTGCAGGCCCCGCCCCACCACAGCCACGCCCAGTACTGCCAAGTCCAGCAGAACCCGCCCCCGTACCACCACCACCACCACTACCACCCCCCGCCACACGCAGCGCAGTTCCACCAGCAGCACCCGGCGGCGTACGCCCCACCGCACCCGCACCAACCACAACAACACGCCCATCCGCAGCACAGCCATCACAGCCAGCATCCCCATCACGCCTTGCAGCACGCGCCTCACCACCACAGTCAGCAGCCGGGTCCGGCGCCTGGCGGACCCAAACCCAAACACAGTGGCATCAGCACCGTAGTGTGACGTTCCCTCACCAGGAGAGAGAGAGGTGAGAGACAAGAGACGGTGAGGGAATCGCAATGAAGGACAGACAATTGCTTACACCAAAGGGACTGACAGCATAAGTCTATGGCCTGTCCACTGTGTTTTACTGCTGCTGTGATGGAGACGGATCACAAGACAGTCACCTCTTTTCCTCTCCAACTCCCAACTAATATGCAGGCTGGAACTCGGGACTCAAATCTTCCACCAGGGGGCCTTCGCTTCGCTAGCTTGCCTGATTACGGGCGTGGCTCCATCAGGGTTTCAAGGTGGGCGTTCTGTACAGGAAGTACTCCACCGACTCGCACACGACCCGGGCCGCGACGGCTCAAGAGGGGACGGGGGGGGGGGTTTCTCGCTCAGCCACTCCCCCATCGCTCCATTTCCTCCAATGGCCTGTCTTCCCTTCACATAATCAGGAAGAAAGACTACACTGAGAAAGTCATACGAGAACATGGCCGACCGCTTTCTCCGTCGCAACGATGGCATATGATCTTGTACACGAGCCTTTCTGAAGTGAACTTTCAACACTGCTTTCATTTAAGAATACGCTCTTTGTTGTTGCCTCCTGTAGAACTCATATGTAGTGGAAAGATGGAGATATCATCATTTCACACTAACTTGATCAGCAGCAGACAGGTTCACAGCGGAGTACGCAGTCTCAGTCATAGTAGTTCTAGTGCTGTATTTAGTGTAGATGACAGCTATACGTGTTGTCTCCTAGCTCTCATAAATAAATGTGCCAATTATTAATGCATAATCTATTTAGTCAAGACTTCATGTACAGTATATTGTGCGTAAAGTAATTTGTAAGATTATACTTACAGCAATTATTATTATCAATGAAAATGAATTTTATCAGTATTATACTGACTCTATGGTAACAAGATACGTACATCTGAAAGGAGTGACCTCCCATTCAGGCCGGCCTATAGAGAGCCAAAGTGGAACGTCACTTCCTGCTTCAGCACTGTACCAGAGATTTTCATCCGCCATTTATTTTCCCATAGACATTTCGTAAAATGCTTATAGAAATAGTTTTACTTGGTCAAACCAAACGGTTCAGATATATTTAGAAACAGGAGACACTGCATAACATTTCACTCGGACCAAAACGTAAAAAAACGCGGATTTAAAGAAAATGTTTTTTCGATGTTTTCTTTTTAAAGTTTTGGTCCGAGTGAAATGTTCTATGGTCTCTCCCGATTCTAAATATAGCTGAACCGTTTGGTTTGACCAAACTATTTTTATAAGCATTTTACGAAATGTCTATGGGAAAATAAATGGCGGATACAAATCTCTGGTACAGTGCTGAAGCAGGAAGTGACGTTCCACTTTGCCTCTCTATAATCTATTGTGGAATTTTTGCCTTTCAACGGATCACAAAGAGCCTCTGGATTGCAGCTGTAGCATATGGGCCTCAAAATGGCGGGCTGTCATATCCAAAGCCTCAGAGTAGGTTGATATGTGGGGGTTCAGTTTACGACTCACACACTGTGGCTGCTCAGACTGTATAAACTGTCATGAAGTTGAGCACTGAGACGTGTGCGCTTTGTTTCGGGATACAGGATACTTATATATAATATATATATATATATATATATATATATATATATATATATATATATATATATATACAGGTCACTTTTTGGACTTTTCAGACATTTTGAGTGTACTTGGAGGCTCAATTCACTTAACAGATGGACCCACAGGACACGTTGCATAGTCTGTTGCCTTTTAACATATGCAACAGCTGCTTTCTTGACTCTTATCAAATTAAAAACAGTAAAACTTTTCAAATTTGCTTTTGCCTTATTTCGTTTTTTATTATTATTCATCAACCACATTTGGTGAGTGAATAATTAGTTCTTACATAGTGAAGTATTTTTTTCTCATCTTTTTTAAATCATTATGTGCAATATCTTTGTACTGATTTTGTACATTCAGAACAAGCAAGGTGTCCCTCCCGTTTGTGCATTTTCATGTTGTATGGTTATTTATTTATTTCGTTTTGACCCCTGTCAGTCTTTCTCAGTAAATTATGTGTGGCTGCTGTCCTCACGAGTCTTTTGAGAGGCACAGTCGTGGAGTTCAGTGGAATGTCTAATAAGTGATTTTGCATGTAATGTTATAGATGTGAGGCTATCCTCTGCACATTGTATAACAAAAATCAGTGTTACCATAGCAAGTTTAAGTGCAATCATGTTCAAAAGGCAGACTTGGACTGAGAGTGGAAGTCTGTTATCATGTTGTCCAGGAAGAGATTCAGGTGAAAAAAAAAAAAAAACACTTTTTTCATTTCAGAATATATAAATACTTAGAGTTCACAGTGGAAAGAGGAATGTGTGTATATATTTTAATAAAGGAATATGCTTCCCTTTGGGCTGAACAGAAATATTTTGCTGGATAAGCACATATGAAAGAACACTTTCATTTTTTTCAGGAAATGCCGTTCTAATACAGCAGAGATGCAAACTGAACAAAGGAACTGAGTGTATGTAAAGAATAATAACTTTCTACATTCTACAGATAAGAGTCTATTATAGTGTGTAAATTAGTGACAGTAAACTGTTTGTCCCAATATTCAGGTTGTAAATGTATTTTAACATTCGCAAAGAAAACCATTTGCCATAAGTCAGGCTTCCACGCACACATTTCTCCTCATGTGATGCTCTTATTGTTATTATAAAAAGCAAGAAAGCTCAGAAGAGAAACATATCTTGTGCGGGACATTAATGATCAGTTGAATGTGTCTTTCTATTGATTTCATATTTCTGCTATGATTCTGAAATATCTGGATGATGTAAAAACCAAGGCATCCGTTTATTTGTTGCTGTGTGTTGTAGTGCTTCAAATGTCCACAAGTCATTCAGTGTGAGAAGAAACCCCCACAATGCACTGCATGGATCTGATGCATCATGTGTCCTATTCACTGTGAGCTGACTGGAAAAAAAATCAGCCTGTAAAAGTTTGACCTCTCCTTTTAATTTGCTTTGGATTCATTTTGGAATTTCCTGATGTTGACTTGCTCTTGCTGTCCCATGTTAACGCTGACAGGTCTCTAGAAGCCCAGTTGTCCCACGTTAACGCTGACAGGTCTCTAGAAGCCCAGCTCAGCTGTCCCACGTTAACGCTGACAGGTCTCTAGAAGCTCAGCTCAGCTGTCCCACGTTAACGCTGACAGGTCTCTAGAAGCTCAGCTCAGCTGTCCCACGTTAACGCTGACAGGTCTCTAGAAGCTCAGCTCAGCTGTCCCACGTTAACGCTGACAGGTCTCTAGAAGCTCAGCTCAGCTGTCCCACGTTAACGCTGACAGGTCTCTAGAAGCTCAGCTCAGCTGTCCCACGTTAACGCTGACAGGTCTCTAGAAGCTCAGCTCAGCAGCATTTCATCAACATGATAGGTCTCTAGTCTAGAAGCTCAGCTCAGCAGCATTTCATCAACATGATAGGTCTCTAGAAGCTCAGCTCAGCGTTTCATCAACATAGCCATTGTATAAAGAGCTATCATCAAGACCATTGCACTTAGGGCTTTCATCATGTAAATAGGGGATTTGATGGGCAGACGGATGCACTTCTTGGAAGGAGGATTTATCTCTATGAAGTAAAGGGACCAAGACAGGAAGGGGAGGAGCTGTACATAATGTGTATAGGATCAGCGCGCCATTCTGATATCTGCATTTTAAGATCAGGATGTAATACGCAGGGATGAGAGGGGTGATTCTGAACATATCGATCGTCTCTGCCTCCGGCTATTCTAGTGAACTGTCATTTGCTGTAGATATCAAAAACAGACTGTTAGAAAGTTCGCTGCCATTTACATCCACAAAAGCTCTCTTTCACACACGCGACCTTTGACCTTCCCCCCCAATACGCGCAGACATGCACATGGCACCATCCTGCTGCTGCAAGCTGCTGTTCTGTCAGGCGAGAGACACGTATCAAAAAAAGGGAAAAACAAGAGTGGCCTCATTTGGATGTGCATTCTGTTTGTACAGTGAGTATAGTGAGTCAGTAAGACCCCAGTTATTGTAAAACTTCAACTGTGACAATGTTGAGAACGCAAAATAAACAAATATATGACTTATGGTATGCACGTGTTGTTTTTTTCCTATCAATGTATACATTCATTTACCATTAAATATAAAACACAATCTTATGGGTTGCCTTGTCAACCATTGTCATACTTATATTGTTTAGATTTAGATTTGTCTAAGCGTCTTGTCAGGATGAGGTCTATCATCCAGTACAGCCTAGTGTACCTCAGTGGTTCCCACACTGCTGTGCTTTGGGATTTTGTGCCAAACATACATTATTGCAAATAATAGTATATATAGTATAAAGTATATATATACTTTTTACTCATTTACAATAAAGAGGCAAATAATATAGCCTTAAAAAAATCTTTCAAGGATAACATTTAAAGCAAAATATGTGAGGGGACACCCACACAATTTTAAGTGTCTCCCTCTTTTCAGTTCCATCTTTGTGTGTGTGTGTGTGTGTGTGTGTGTGTGTGTGTGTGTGCGTGCGTGCGTGCGTGCGTGCGTGCGTGCGTGTGTGCGTGTGTGATCTGACTGATTTAAATTTCATGTGGTAATTTTACAAAGTTTCGAATGAGTTTCGGAATTATTTTGTTAATACATATTTCATGAGTAATATAGTTGTCAAATCTTATTTTGCATTTGTAAATAAAAAACGTTTGAGAGCAATAAGAGTGATATAATGTCTTATAGGGGCTATTTTGCATGTATAGGTGTGTTTTGACATCTCAATGTATAGGTGTCTGTCTTGTCTTGTGGTGCCTCTGGCACAGAAAGTTTGAAAACCACTGCCCTATGGCTCTCACAATGCTTCCTACATGTCCACTAGAGGGCATAGGCATTAAATCGATATGAAAAGGGGACATTACACCACCTATGGGTAAAAAGTGAACCTACATGGTTTGTTTGCTGTATGCACTTACATGGAAGTGTAAAAACAGTTGTTGGGTGATAGATATTTGACAGGTACAATAACAGGTACAGTAACAGGACAGTAACAGGACAGTAACAGGGCAGTAACAGGACAGTAACAGGGCATCCTATTTCCTTGTTCAGCCACATTTGAAAAGGGCATTTCAGCTTCAATACATGTCCATACGTCTTTGTCCCTCCCTTTCGTCTAATTTCCTCCATAAATGTTTTGTGTTCACTCTTGAGCTCATGTGATATTTGGCTGCACCAAATTCCTTCTATATTTTTTATCCTTATATATTAAATTCCCATAACACCCCTGGGTTTCCAGTTAAGTGTCCTTGTGGGCTCCACAATTCAGTGTCGTCAGTAACGCATCATGCTGTGTGGAACCCCTTTTGAAAAAGCCTCTGTCACTGTTTTTACTAGATCAACTCTTATCTTCTGACACAGATGGATTTCCCTCAGGTCACATGGGCCAGAAACACGCACTGTCATTGGTGGGTTCCTCACACTGACATTTTGTATTGAGTGTACGATTATTCTGAGGGCATTATGTCATTATGTCAATTACTAAATGGAGACGAGATCAGCTCAGGAGTTTTTGAGGTACTCTAAGAACTTAAAAGCAACATTGGACCAAACACCAGTAAGTTGGGCTTGGACAGAGGGCATGCCTTAAGGATGACTGGGAGGACAAGAAATAACTTCCATGTTGGCTTGACACTAAAAGGTTTGAATTCTTTAGATATTTTTTAATCGTGTTTGATACTTTGTCACACAATCAATTGGCCATATCTCATCACATATTTTATTACAGAGAGGATACGGATGCACAGGAATATTTAAATATTTTATTTGCCTCATAGATGGGTTCATTCTTGGCATGGAGACGGAGTAAAACACGATTCTGGAATTTACCACTTTTGTTAACCTTGCATTAAAGGGATAGTTCACATTTTTTAAAGTCTAGTCCTATTTGCTATACTTACCAATGTTGATGTTGCTTGGTAGTTTTTCTCTGCACAATCCATCCTCTTCCTCATAGTAGCTCTGGAAAGTTAAGGTCAATGGGGTCAAACTCCTGTATGTACAAGCTGAGTGAAGCTGACTGAAATGTACCTTATGTGCACTGTGTGTGTGTGTGTGTGTGTGTGTGTGTGTGTGTGTGTGTGTGTGTGTGTGTGTGTGTGTGTGTGTGTGTGTGTGTGTGTGTGTGTGTGTGTGTGTGTGTGCACTGTGGGTAACATTTTATTGAGGCTCAGTCAGCGTGTACATACAGGAGCGTGATGCCTTGACCTTAACTTTCCAGAGCTACTATGAGGAACAGGATGGATAACTACCAAGCAACATCAACATTGGTAAGTATAGCAAATAGGGCAAGGGCTAGGTGTGAACTATCCCTTTAATGCTAAATAGCTCTGAGCACCACACAACAAATGTTGTTGGAATACTGCAATATAAAGAATTGAGGACTGCACAGTAAACATGTTCTGTAAAATCCTCACTGTCATAATAATGCTTTCGATACTGGACAAAATGTAAATTACAGTTGTTGTTTTTGTTGTTGTTGTTGTTGTTGTTGTTGTTGTTGTTGTCATTGATAAGACTGTTAATTGTTAGATTGTTAATAATCTCTTCCTGGTCCTGCAGGATGCTCTCAGTCTTAGCGGTCTTCCTTCTGTTAGCCACATCAGGTGCACAGACGAGCGCTCAGCCCTGCCTCTGCTCAGGCCTCCAGTCTCCTGGCCTCCAGGTCAACTGCAGCTCTCTGAGCCTGATGGAGGTGCCTCATCTCCCCGCAGACACTACAGAGCTCCATCTAGAGGACAACCAGCTCACTGCGGTACCTCCGGGCCTGTTTGACAGACTGTCTGGTCTGAGGAAGGTCTCCCTCTCTGGGAACCCCTTCCACTGTGACTGCGGCATCCAGTACCTGAGGAGCTGGCTGCTGAGGAACACAGCTGTCGTTGCTGGGGAGCCCACCTGTGCGAGTCCAAGCGCCGTGGCACGGACCGCCATCACTGGACTCGGCGAGGACTACTTCTACTCCTGTGGCCGACAAAGCTGCGTCGGTGGAACTTATAACGCCCTGATGGGGGCGATGCTGTGCGGCCTAATTGTCCTGCTAACGTGGAGCCTGAGCCTGGCCAGGAAGTCCACCTTCACTCTGGACATTGATGAGAGACATGCAGGATTTGAGGCGGAGTCTTTGCGATCGCTGAAGCCCAAACACAGGAAGAGGCTGCAGAGGGCGCTGTCAGAGGACAGTAGGAACTCTGATTCTCTCACCTGGACAGAGGATGTAGAGAGGCCGCTTCCCAACATGGAGTTGTTGCCACAAATACTGGACGTCTTGCACAAGAAGTACAATATAAAGATAAAGGCCACTTGAGAAATGTAGTTCTAACGTAAGTTCAGTCAGGAAGACTAGAATCTGCACTTTACACTTCCTCAGTTCACGTCTTATTTCTCCACCCCTTCAAATCTGCTCACATGCTCAAAATAGCCTGTCAACTTCCGGGCTTCAATTGAATAATCAGCTGTTTGCCGCCTGGTCTCTTTTATCCAATAGCATAGCATCACATCACCTTTCACCCCACACCTCCATCGTAAGCCTATCACATTGCTTTTCACCCCTCATCGTAAGCCTATCACATGGCTGTTGTCCTATTATGCTTGTTTCTATCCATTCAGCCTCCCAACCTTGCTACTGACAGTCTCACACCCTCCACCTCCTCTTCTCCACCCAGTTTCGCAGACCCATCAGATTCTTCAGTCTGAAGAGTCTCATCAGTTTCAGAAGGAGAGGCATCACCATCACCAGTATCTAGACTCTACAGGGGGATCTATCTGGCTGCTGCAGCTCTATCTCAATATCTCCCTGTGGTGTCTAAGCACCAAAGACTATTAACAATACCCAATTCTCATCATATCTTCTGTAATTTATCATTCATTCATTATTGTAATAAGTATTATTTTATGGTATCTAGTCTCTCCTGATTGAAATATAAAGATTGTGTTCCATAAGATGGCTGTAGACCACCTGGTGGTGAATGTGTCCTCTGGAGGTTAACAGAAATGTGTATTTACTAACGAGTGCCTTGAATAGACCTCTTCAACTACAGTGGATTTTATAATAATAAAAAATCCATGTATGTTGTAACAAATCAAAGATCAAATCATCACACTGCATGGGTAATAAGAGGTGAAGACAGTAACAAGGCTCAATGGATTTATTTTTCCGGAGTCATTTGTTTTTACGGAGAGCGACAGAATCGTGTTCCTCAACACTTACATCTAGGTTGTCAACTGCCATGTTCTTTTTCTTGAAATGCAACCTAAATTCATTAATCATTTAGGTGTGAAATGCATGGTCAATCCTCCAATGAAAAAATATCTTATCTTATACGTACACTCACTGGACGCTTTAATAGGAACACCTGTACACCTGCTTATTCATTCATGTGGCACCAGGGCAATGCAGGTTGGCAACGGCACATGTATTGGAGGAAGCCTGTGCTAGTCTACGACTCTCCCCAGATCGGCAGAGGGGGTGGAACAACGACCGGGACTGCAGGGGGAATTGGCCGAGTACAATTTTGGGGAGAAAATGGGGAAAGATTTCAGAAAAAGAAAAGAAAAGTCGGGAGTGGATTTACATTGAGCTCAAAGCTGATAGCTTCCCAGTATTAGTATGGTGTTCTTAAGAGAGTGCTCAGTGAGTGTGTGTCTACAATATAAATATAAAGGTCTAGTTACAGTTTTTGCTTTAGGGATCAACATTCTAAATGCATAAAACAGAAATTGTACTTTACACTAACAACAATGGGTAGATTCTCTATGGCAGGAAGGTATGGTAACATTTAACACAGAGGAGAAGCTTTGATCTGTGCAAATACTTACTCAAATAGGTCTGATTAGACACAAAATGCAGACAGACAGCACTATTAAAGGACAATATTGCACTCTGAACAGCAAACAGGTGTTTTACAGAACAAACATTATATTCATGCATAGATGAGAAATGGCTAAACAATGAATAAAAATGCAATAATAAAAGCCACCTTGAGAATAAAGGTCAAATGTTATCGGAGTACACTTCATAAAAAAACATTAATAACTTCTTGTAATAAATATAGGATGATTTCAGAATTTGTAATCGTCTAAAACATAATCTAGTAAAATAATACTGTCAAACAAGTCAGCTATTATAATTTTTTTAATTTCTTAAAAACATGTAATTGTGCAGTATATGATCATTTAAGAACTATCACAAAAACAATATAAAAGAACAGCTGACAGTAACAACTATTAAAAGAGAGTGGATTCCCTCAAGTATGTTTTACCGTTTACGAATTTTGAAGATGACCTATGTTCCGTCAATGCCCTGTCAGGTGGCTAAACAACGCCCACAGTGTTGGGCTCGGACAGATTACTGCATCAAGTGGTATTTCCCGGTTAACACTCCACCCCCCATCCCCCATAGAGACAGTCCGCATGTCTGGGAACGCCCATACAGGCTCTAGGAACGCCCACAATAGACGCTGGGTTAGCCTGGGGGCGGGGTCAGGGTGGGGTAAATTCCCCCGTTCTATCCATTCAGCAAAGTTAGAATTTAGCTGATAGCCCAGCCCAGGCAGACACGATTGTGGATTTAACCACTGCAGTAAACGCACATATGAGCAAACGTCTTGTGTTCTGCTCTAGAACCCCCAAACATGTAGTTTAGAGCCGCAGCACCGTCTTTTGGTGAGTCAGTCCATGAGATATATGGGCGGTTTTACCCCACTCGCGCGCCAGCCGTTTAACATTTTGTGGGCGTTCCCAGACATGCGGACTGTCTCTATCTGCTAGGACCTTTGCACAAAACCTACCGTCTGAAAGTTACCTTTCGTGTCGATTATTCCTCCCTACAAATTCCATTTGTACTGATATAACCTTGATTAGCGGCAGGTGACGTTGAATAGCTCTTTAAGACGCATAATCACCTCACCTGTGGGTGAATTAGGCCTACTTCACCTGGTGATTGGGGCGACGTCCTGATTGGCCCCAGGCTACATAAGCCCCAATCCAGGCGCCCCTTTGCTTCCTCGCTTTTCACCAGCAAGCAAGGTTGCTTGGCGCCTCTGATCTGTCACCTGATTCGCCTCAACACCTGTTCCACACCACTCCAGACAGTGTGATGTGTTTAGATAGATTAAACATGGCAAGCCTTCCCCTCTGTCTGATTGGGGACTCCTTCCTTAACTCGTGGAAGACACGCGCCACCCTCAGGACTTGCTTGTCCCAGTTTCATTCGGAGTGGATGGCTTCCACAGGGCACGTTGTGCCCCTGCTCTTCTGGAAGCAGACCCAGTGTGCCGCTGCCTCTCGAGCCTTGGATTTTGCGCCTAGCTCTCCGTCGGTGGGAGCAGCCATTCAGCCACTGGACACGGGGCGACGCATGGCATGGCATCGACTATAAATAAATACAACAAAGAAATAGGATCACTGCCGCTTATTGCAGGGGGATGCTGGGGTTGTGCTGCGCCCAAACCCTGCATTCTACCCTACGAGATGGTCCGAGTCCCATGCCAGTCAGTCTATGGAGCTGCAGCCTTTCCACACGACGGTGGAGCAGACCAGTGCTCTCAGGGCAGTGGACATGGCCAGATAGACTGTGCTTCTGTTCTGGGGCCATCAGGGCAGTGGACATGGCCAGATAGACTGTGCTTCTGTTCTGGGGCCATGACTCTTACGAGAGCGGAACTTGGCTCGGAGTGATGATCTGTCTTCAAAGCTAGCCTTGTAACCTGGACAGGATAGACGGCTCTCCAGCCGCTTACAGGCGGCCTCAGCATCTGGCGCGGCCCGCTAAAGCCTCGGTGACATCTTGTGCCAGTTCATACTGCATTCCATATCTGCTTCATTTTGAGCACAGAGGTGAGTCAGGTGACTCTGGAGGTGGTGAAGTCATTCGAATTCAACTGCCACTTCAGGCTCCAGCAGGAGCAGCTGGGTCTGCTTGGTTTCCCGCAGGAGCAGCTGGGTCTGCTTGGGTTCCCGCAGGAGCAGCTGGGTCTGCTTGGTTTCCTCGCGGTGTGTCTTACTGAGGTCATATCAGTACACATGGAATTTGGATGGAAAGATCATCGAAAGGTAACCGTTGGTTACACTGTAACCCAGGTTAGGAGTGGAGATGATCTCTCCAGCTAAGAGCCGCTCTAAAACGGTTCAAATCAAGGTTAACCAAAGGGGCCGGGGGGCCTGGATTGGGGCTTATATAGCCTGGGGCCAATCAGGACACCGCCCCCCAATCACCAGGTGAAGTAATTCACCCACAGGTGAGCTGATTATTTTGTCTTAAAGAGCTATATTAAACGTCAGCTGCCTCTAGTCAAGGACATGTCGGTACAAATGGAATTTGTAGGGAGAGATCATCTCCACTCAGTAACTTGGGTTACAGCGTAACCAACCGATCTACTGAGGCACAAACTTCTCCAGCTCAAAGATGAGGTCCACAGCATCCGCCACATGCTGCACAATGTGGCCCGGTTCCACCAGCGCCGGGTCGAACCTGAAGTCCCGGTGGCCGTGGAACACCGTCTCTTTGATGCAGCGGTTGGCGTCGGAGGGCACCTCCGTGTTGGGGTTGTAGACCCCTGTGCAGACCAGGATGGACTTGCAGGACGTAGCGGACGGCGGCGCTAGCTCGCTCTCCCACGCCGTGTCCATCTCCTCCTCCTGGGGCACGGCAGTGGCGGAGCCGGTGGCAGCCACCATCTTGGCGACAGCTTTAGGGGTTTTTCTGGTACTCCTCTCCTCCAGGTAGCGGTTGTATAGGTTGGCGCCATAGATGTCAGTCATGAGGTTGTCCCTAAGGATGGAAAAGGGAAGAGCTTATTAGGCTATGTTCATCACTGCTGTTATCGTCTGTCTGTGGGTGTGTTTTTGTTTATTACTGACACTGAATTGACTGATGTTCTATGATGCCTCCCACCCTGAGCACCTCAAAAGCACCAGGGACATGTACAAAAACGACGGATCAGGACAGCTGGTACACAACACTAATAGTGAAAGAGGAAGTGAAACTTATTTTGGGATGTATGGCCGTCCACAAATACGGCTGGAAGCAGGGAAACGGAAGGGTTCTATTTTCTTTTTAACGATATACCGGTAGTTCCCATCACATTGGTAAACCACGCCTAAGCCTTTCAAAATGCAAAACTATATGCAAACCTGAACTTAACATTTTGACTAAGGAGGTTCTCAATACCTTCAGACAAATACAAGTGTGTTGAGGTTTATTCCACCTTACCTGACATTGATTTTGATCATTCAGTGGACCCAGAGGTTACAGTTCCACTTCCAACATAAACGTCTGAGATCTGATTCCAAAGATCGGATCATATCAGATGATCACATCATACAGCACGACACACTGTCTGCCCACACTGAAACCTGACTTGACCTGAAAATGTCTGTTACACCTGGATTGATACATCTGATGTGGCTTTATTTATTTATTTTAATCTGTCCTGCTCTCCATCTCTTTTCATTCCTTGTACCCAGCTTGTCACTGGATTGCATCAAGACAACGTCAGGTTCAGATCACAGTGCCAGCCAGGCCACTTCAGGTTCAGATCACAGTGCCAGCCAGACCACTTCTGGTTTGGGTTATTCAAATGTGAGCTAAATCTAATTTCCATGCATCTCCAACTGTCGCTTTGTCACTTGCCGTTCAATGATGTGTCCTGGCATGATTGAATGATTAAAGTCACTTTTGAAATGACGTGTGTAGTGTAACCTTGGACAGAGCCTTGTAGTGACTAGTAGTGATTATGTTATAGGCTACATTATATACAAAATTGTATCAAAGAAATGCTGTTCAGGGTTCCTACACATTTTTCATTTCAAAATTACATACTTTTCCAGACTCAAATTTCCGGAATTCTGATCTGAGTATACAAGGGTGTCACTTTGTGTTGAAAAGTGGCGGGGAGTCTGGGGACATATATATATACCGTATATATATATATATATATATATATATCAGTAGTAAGGAAATTCTGCTGTTTCTGCTGTTCCTGCTCCAGCTGCACCCGGGACTAGCAGCACAGCTGTGCACAGGGCAATACTTTCTATACTATATATATATATATATATATATATATATATATATATATATATATATATATATATAATATATATATATATATACATATATAGATGATGAGAGAGTAAAACACAGACTGCTGAACTTTTACCCACATTGAAAGAGTAAATGCTTTTTATCTGCTCTAATCGTGATGCAGCTGCAAGGCGTAAAACAACACAGAACACATTTAGACTGTCAGCTTTGTCATCTGATTTGAAAGCGTAAAGAGGGAGACAGGTGGGATTTGAACCCGTGAACAACTACAGACCAAGCAGCTGTTCATCTCACTGAGCTAGAGCCAGGGACTGTCCAGTATCCTTCATCAGCTTATTTCTATCAGTGTTCAAACTACTGATGATAAAGAAGCATCACTGCTGGCAGCTTATCATGTGAACATTTCTGAAGCCAGAGCCTGATGCAGGAATTGAACCAACAACCTTGTGCACTACATCCATTATGTTTATCTGGGTGAGCTACAGCCCACTTCCTCTGGCACAGAGCTGGGCAATATTATGGACGAAAAATCATATCTTGGTATTTTTAGGCCGAACGGTGATACACAATATATATTATATATGTCTGTATTTTCTACAAGTGGGCTAAATGTTCAGTTGTACGTCAAAGCCACATGTGAGATGTAAGGCTGGGCGATATGGACAAAATCAAATATCCCAATATATTTGCCCAAATACCTTGATAACATTATCGATATTGCGACTATATTGTAGGGATGTCAAAATATTTACACAATGAGATTGTTTGATAAATAACCATTGGTAATGTGGATATAATGACTAAGTGGGTAAAGGCAAATAATAGAACAGTCTGGTAAGTTCAGAAAATGACATCACTTTACTGTAATGCAGCCTTTAAAAACAGGAAAAGACAACACTTATGCAACATCACCATATTACTATGCAACATCTAAGACCCTATCCAGTCTCATAATACCATATATCCAACATCTAAGACCCTATCTAGTCTCATAACACCATATCCAACATCTAAGACCATATCTACTCTCATAACACCATATCCAACATCTAAGACATACATGGGCAACATACGGCCGGCCCGCGGGCGCCCCCTGTGTGGCCCGCGATGGAATTGCAAAAAAAAAAAAAAAAAAAAAAAATTATTACAGTGCACTTGAACGCAACATGCAATATACCCGCTGAATAAGTATCCAAATGTTCATGTCATTCTGGGCAATACTCTTCTGTTATAGCATTTCAGTCTGAAATATGGAATATCTTTCAATAATATTTATGACTAAAAGGCTAAAAGTAATCTCATGTGTAAGAAATGACTGTTCTACATTGAAGTAGAAATTTAAATAATTAACTTGTTGGTTTTGGATTTATTTAGCTTCAAGAGTGCATTTTTGTTCTTGTGTGACCCTCAACACAGGCTTTGAGAATCGCGGGCCACTTACTGATACTTATGCTTAAATTAACCCACTCATATTCTGGTTTATTTCAAGAAAAACATTTCGGCTAGTGGAAATTCTAATTGGCTGGTAACTTTAAAATCTAGCAGCCATATTGGCAGGTGGTGAAAAAAGTTAATTTCAAGCCCTGCAGGGAGAGCAGGTGGTGACATAAGAGTGAGTGAGGAAAAGGATCAAATATTGGTGGTTAAGACTGAATAATGACATCACAATTGTTAATTTAAAATGAGTTATTCCTCTAAACCTGGCTTCAAATGCCCCAAATTTTTCGGGCTGGCGCCGTTCAGCCCTCAGCAAAATCTGGTAGCGAGGACATTTTTTTGTGGCCCTCTCTATCATCAAAGTTGCCCATCCATGGGTTACGGCATGACAATATTTGTTCGGCCCCCGGCAACAATCTGGGTTTCTCATGTGGCCCCTCATGAAAAATAGTTGTCCACCCCTGCCTTAGATGGTAAATCATCTCGTAGTCCTCTGTGACAGTATTTTCCT
The DNA here is from genome assembly GCF_964638095.1 of Poromitra crassiceps. Taxonomy (NCBI): domain Eukaryota; kingdom Metazoa; phylum Chordata; class Actinopteri; order Beryciformes; family Melamphaidae; genus Poromitra; species Poromitra crassiceps. The sequence continues at coordinate 51,306,466 of NC_139629.1, read as the reverse complement.
GTGTGTACCCTCTAACACATACCCGCCACACAGGGGGGCCGTATGTTGCCCATGTGTGCTTTATAGTAACGTTCAGTCAGAACTCATTTATAATTAAGCCCATAGTTAATGAACTAATCATGTACAAAACACACAGTCACATATTTTATATACTGTATATGTTGTAAGCCTAATTTTTGCCATCACAGCTGCTTTTTACATGTATGGGATAATACAGGCTAATATACAAGGTGTCCCAAGCTCTGAGTCATTATAAACTCAATTAGCTAAAGAAGCTAATGTTCACATTCAGTCCTTGTATATTTCTCTCATGTGTTCATCATTCCTTTCCTCTTCTGTGTGTGTGTGATTGAGAAATTAGATGCAGGTGGTGTTCATCCTAATTGGCCTGGTCAGGTGTCAGATTGCTGCTGGCTGATTGGCTGGTGGAGAGCATTTAAGCCAGCTGATGCCATCCTGTCGCCCCTTGCTCTCCTCATTCCCAACGATGATGGCTGCTGTGCTGACTGCTGTGTTCTGTCAGGTAGGAACTGTGTGTAGACCTACTTTAGTAGTTCTGCAGAACTTTATTAAGATGTGTCTTTATCTTGGTAGACCTGTGCAGTCTAAACTGTAAATAGTTACCTTCCAGATCTACACTCTTGTACACTGTAAATAACACTTACCCAAGTAGCAGAAAGTAGGGGGAGAAGCCCTTTAGTTTTTTGTAACATTTTCTGATGTTTATTTTGTAGGAGCTTATAGGTAAGAGCTGTGTCTCTTATTTAATCCATCATTCTTTTCTTAGGTAAATTTAAGGTTGGGGATTAGTTTGATTGGTTAGTTGTGTTGGGGCCATGCTGTGCTCTGAAACTAAACCTGCTACTTGTGAACTTGTGATGGTGGTTTGGCTGATCATCCTTGGGAGTGGGAAGAGTGGGGGCACTTTTGTGTTGCCGTCCTTCCCCGAGGCCGGTTCCTAACATAATTGGGTGCTCGTCTGCTTTTCTCATTCGCCAGCACGTCGTCTGTGAGTGTGTGTATATATATATTTTATATGTTTGTCTGGTGGGCAGTCTTTGTGCAGGTGGTAAATGGTGTTAGTCAAGGTGGCTTTGCATGGAGCTGAGGAAGCTCATGGTGGTAAAGCTGGTGGAGAAGTTTGTTGGAGGAGGAGCCGGTCAGAGGGGACCAGTAAGACTGAGGAGGGGCGTGACAAGGCAGGGCCGTCAGTAGCACCGTTTCTCCTCTTTCTGTGTAGACTGCTACCCTACAAGAGTCTCCGTACATAGACTTGCCTGTCACTCTGACTCCCAAGCCGTCTAAATCAGCGATACAGACGTATTTACAAGTGTCACAGAAACATTTCAAAGCCACATATTGAGAAGAAGAGTTCATAGCTTCTCGACGTCGGGGTTAGAAAGCTTGACGCTGCTCATAAATGCCTCTTCATCTGAAGTCTGTGCTGGTGATATTTTTTACCGAGCTTTCGGCCAGAGTGGCGCTGTTGAGCGCTCTGACGGCTGAGAGCTCTAACCTGGAAGAAATATCACCAGCACAGACTTCAGATGAAAAGAGGCATTTATGAGCAGCGTCGAGCTTTCTAACTCCGACGTCGAGAAGCGATGAACCCTTCTCAATATGTGGCTTTGAAATGTTTCTGTGACACTTGTAAATACGTCTGTATCACTGATTTAGACGGCTTGGGAGTCAAGAGTCACAGGCAAGTCTATGTACGGAGACGGGACTCTTGTAGGGTAGCATAGTCTACACAGAAAGAGGAGAAACGGTGCTACTGACGGCCCTGCCTTGTCACGCCCCTCCTCAGTCTTACTGGTCCCCTCTGACCGGCTCCTCCTCCAACAAACATCTCCACCAGCTTTACCACCATGAGCTTCCTCAGCTCCATGCACACCATTTACCACCTGCACAAAGACTGCCCACCAGACAAACATATAAAATATATATATATACTCAGACGACGTGCTGACGAACGAGAAAAGCGGGCGACCTCTTAATTATGTTAGGAACCGGCCTCGGGGAAGGGGACGGCAACACAAAAGTGCCCCCACTCTTCCCACTCCCAAAGATGATCAGCCAAACCACCATCACAAGTTCACAAGTAGCAGGTTTAGTTTCAGAGCACAGCATGGCCCCAACATCAACAAATCAAACTAATCGCCAACCTTAAACTTACCTAAGAAAAGGATGTATTTAAAAAAAAATAGACACAGCTCTCACCTATAAGCTCCTACAACATAAACATGAGAATGTTACAAAACTAAAGGGCTTCTCCCTCCTACTACTTTGGTAAGAGTTATTGAGTGGAAAAAAAAGTATAGATTTGGAAGGTAGCTATTTACAGTTTGGACTGTACAAGTCTACCTAGACAAGGACAGATCTTTAAGTTCTAAACAACTACCAAAGTAGGCCTACACACAGTGCCTACCTGACAGAACAAAGAGTCAGCAGAGCAGCCATCATCGGTGGCAATGACTGCAAGGGATGGCATCCCCAAACCATTTAACAGTGCACACAGGAAGTTGGTGAAATAAAAGTTTGGGGCTTATCATTCAAAACTCTATATGCTATAGCATTTATACGTTTGTGTCATGTGTTCACATCATTCCTTTCCTCAGTGTGTCATTGAACTATGAGTCCACTCATTGTACCCCCAACTATGTTGACTCTTTGCTGTGTTCTGTCACTTAGGAACTGTGTAGGCCTACTTAGTTCTTCAGAACTTACAGATGTGTTATCATGGTGGACCTGTGCAGTAAACTGGAAATAAGCTACTTCCAGCTCTACACTTTTTACACTAACATCTTACCCAAGGAAAGTAGGAGGGAGCAGCCCTTTAGTTTTTTGTAACATTTTCTCATGTTTATTTTGTAGGAGCTTATAGGTGAGAGCTGTCTTTTATTTAATCCATCCTTTTCTTAAGTTTAAGGTTGGGGATTAGTTTGTTGTTGGGGCCATGCTGTGCTCTGAAACTAAACCTGCGACTTGTGAACTTGTGATGGTGGTTTGGCTGATCATCCTTGGGAGTGGGAAGAGTGGGGGCACTTTTGTGTTGCGGTCCCGTTCCGAGGCCGGTTCCTAACATAATTGGGGGCTCTTCCGCTTTTCTCGTTCGTCAGCACGTCGTCCGAGTGTATATATATATATTTTATATGTTTGTCTGGTGGGCAGTCTTTGTGCAGGTGGTAAATGGTGTGCATGGAGCTGAGGAAGCTCATGGTGGTAAAGCTGGTGGAGATGTTTGTTGGAGGTGGAGCCGGTCAGAGGGGACCAGTAAGACTGAGGAGGGGCGTGACAAGGCAGGGCCGTCAGTAGCACCATTTCTCCTCTTTCTGTGTAGACTATGCTACCCTACAAGAGTCCCGTCTCCGTACATAGACTTGCCTGTGACTCTGACTCCCAAGCCGTCTAAATCAGTGATACAGACGTATTTACAAGTGTCACAGAAACATTTCAAAGCCACATATTGAGAAGGGTTCATCGCTTCTCGACGTCTGGGTTAGAAAGCTCGACGCTGCTCATAAATGCCTCTTTTCATCTGAAGTCTGTGCTGGTGATATTTTTTCCAGGTTAGAGCTCCCAGCCGTCAGAGCGCTCAACAGCGCCACTCTGGCCGAGAGAGGCATTTATGAGCAGTGACGAGCTTTCTAACCCCGATGTCGAGAAGCTATGAACTCTTCTTCTCAATATGTGGCTTTGAAATGTTTCTGTGACACTTGTAAATACGTCTGTATCGCTGATTTAGACGGCTTGGGAGTCAGAGTGACAGGCAAGTCTATGTACGGAGACTCTTGTAGGGTAGCAGTCTACACAGAAAGAGGAGAAACGGTGCTACTGACGGCCCTGCCTTGTCACGCCCCTCCTCAGTCTTACTGGTCCCCTCTGACCGGCTCCTCCTCCAACAAACCTCTCCGCCAGCTTTACCACCATGAGCTTCCTCAGCTCCATGCAAAGGCACCTTGACTAACACCATTTACCACCTGCACAAAGACTGCCCACCAGACAAACATAAAATATATATATACACAACACACAGACGACGTGCTGACGAATGAGAAAAGCAGACGAGCACCCAATTATGTTAGGAACCGGCCTCGGGGAACCGGACCGCAACACAAAAGTGCCCCCACTCTTCTCACGCCCAAGGATGATCAGCCAAACCACCATCACAAGTTCACAAGTAGCAGGTTTAGTTTCAGAGCACAGCATGGCCCCAACACAACTAACCAATCAAACTAATCCCCAACCTTAAATTTACCTAAGAAAAGAAAATGATGGATTAAATAAGAGACACAGCTCTTACCTATAAGCTCCTACAAAATAAACATCAGAAAATGTTACAAAAAACTAAAGGGCTTCTCCCCCTACTTTCTGCTACTTGGGTAAGTGTTATTTACAGTGTACAAGAGTGTAGATCTGGAAGGTAACTATTTACAGTTTAGACTGCACAGGTCTACCAAGATAAAGACACATCTTAATAAAGTTCTGCAGAACTACTAAAGTAGGTCTACACACAGTTCCTACCTGACAGAACACAGCAGTCAGCACAGCAGCCATCATCGTTGGGAATGAGGAGAGCAAGGGGCGACAGGATGGCATCAGCTGGCTTAAATGCTCTCCACCAGCCAATCAGCCAGCAGCAATCTGACACCTGACCAGGCCAATTAGGATGAACACCACCTGCGTCTAATTTCTCAATCACACACACACAGAAGAGGAAAGGAATGATGAACACATGAGAGAAATATACAAGGACTGAATGTGAACATTAGTTTCTGTAGCTAATTGAGTTTATAATGACTCAGAGCTTGGGACACCTTGTATATTAGCCTGTATTATCCCATACATGTAAAAAGCAGCTGTGATGGCAAAAATTAGGCTTACAACATATACAGTATATAAAATATGTGACTGTGTGTGTTTTGTACATGATTAGTTCATTAACTATGGGCTTAATTATAAATGAGTTCTGATTGAACGTTACTATAAAGCACACATGGGCAACATACTGTGTGGCGGGTATGTGTTAGAGGGTACACACAGGAAAATACTGTCACAGAGGACTAAGAGATGATTTACCATCTAAGGCAGGGGTGGACAACTATTTTTCATGGGGGGCCACATGAGAAACCCAGATTGTTGCCGGGGGCCGAACAAATATTGTCATGCCGTAACCCATGGATGGGCAACTTTGATGATAGAGAGGGCCACAAAAAAATGTCCTCGCTACCAGATTTTGCTGAGGGCTGAACGGCGCCAGCACGAAAAATTTGGGGCATTTGAAGCCAGGTTTAGAGGAATAACTCATTTTAAATTAACAATTGTGATGTCATTATTCAGTCTTAACCACCAATATTTGATCCTTTTCCTCACTCACTCTTATGTCACCACCTGGTGGCCTGGAATCCCGGCCACTTACTGATACTTATGCTTAAATTAACCCACTCATATTCTGGTTTATTTCAAGAAAAACATTTCGGATAGTGGAAATTCTAATTGGCTGGTAACTTTAAAATCTAGCAGCCATATTGGCAGGTGGTGAAAAAAGTTAATTTCAAGCCCTGCAGGGAGAGTGTGGTGACATAGGAGTGAGTGAGAAATGGATCAAATATTGGTGGTTAAGACTGAATAATGACATCACAACTGTTAATTTAAAATTAGTTATTCCTCTAAACCTGGCTTCAAATGCCCCAATTTTTTCGCGCTGGCGCCGTTCAGCCCTCAGCAAAATCTGGTAGCGAGGACTTTTTTTGTGGCCCTCTCTATCATCAAAGTTCCCCATCCATTACGGCATGACAATATTTGTTCGGCCCCCGGCAACAATCTGGATTTCTCATGTGGCCCCCCATGAAAAATAGTTGCCCACCCCTGATCTAAGACCATATCTACTCTCATAACACCATATCCAACATCTAAGCCCATATCTAGTCTCATAACACCTATTACCATATATCCAACATCTAAGACCATATCTACTCTCAAGCGACTCTCAACTAGCCTGGGTAAACCCAGCCTCCACGTGACCTGCTCTCAGACCTGCTCTCAGTCACTAGCGTGTAGTGACTGAGAGCAGGTCTGAGAGCAGGTCATGTGGAGGCTGGGTTTACCCAGGCTAACTCTCAACAGCATTAGTGTGTGTGTGTGTGTGTGTGTGTAGGTAGAGTAAACTACAACTTTTGATTAAAGTCAACTATAGTGAAAGAGATAAGAAGTGATTGGTGTCTTACCCTATAGCATAAAGGGTGGTGATTGGAAGTTTCCATTGCCTCTCCAGGGCCTGGCCCCTGATCAGGTACTCTGCAAAATGGTACGTCAGCTCACTGGGTTTTCCCATCAGAGCCTCATACTTCAGCTCTTTACCCGTTATCTTCTTATAGATGTTCTCGAGGCACACAAGAAATGTCCCATGGCCAAACCTGAGATGAAATGAGAAGGACAGACAGACAGACAGACAGACAGACAGACAGACAGACAGGCAGACAGACAGACAGGCAGACAGGCAGACAGACAGACAGACAGACAGACAGAGACACATTCATTCATCTATTCAACAGCTTTCAAGGCTATGCTTTTGTTAAATAAGCTGCTTCCATTTTGCATTGTGACTACTAACAATATTACCAGCAGTATGAAATCTTGTTTTTCAAAACATTTCAATAGCAGCACTGAAAAGTGGGTTACCGTGGAGACTGAGCCTCAGCCATCCACATGAGGTCCATATTGCAGGCCAGCAGGGGGAGGTGTGGCAACGTTTGGGACTGGTGGGCACCGCTAAGGTTCCCGTTGGTCAACAAAACGTCAAGAATCAGCTGCAGGTGGGTCTCCCATCGGATGGGCTCCCCAAACAGAATCACAGCTGGATATGGAATAATATCACAGTCATGAAACCTTTCACAAATCATAGTCACATCACAAATCAGAGGCGCTCTCGGATTCTCTGTAGATGACACTGAGATTGCCAGCTGAGCTGATGAACTGTTGACATGAAATTCAAACTATGCTTACCTTCAATCTTAGGAAGGTTGCCAACAGGACTGGACTGAGAGGAAAGAAGAAAAACAAGCATGCATAGTTTAAAGTGAAATGTTACTATGTAACATTTGTGTCATTACAAATAGAAAATTTGCAAATTTCATGCTATCGACATCTACATCCCATTTCAATATCTCACCGGCAGTTTGGGTCTCCTGTTGTGATCCACCATGTCCAGCAATGGGAATGATTCCCTCAGCATATCAATAGTAACCATCTTCTCAAAGCCCAAACTGAGGAGTGTAAAGGAGGAATGAAAAGCATTATTCCAGAATGATTCCTTCATTATTTAGATAGATAGATGTATGAACAATATATCTATGAATAAAATATAACAAAGATAGCAAGACATTAGGATACTTTTTAGCAATGTCCAGGACCGGTCCTTGTCCTGACACAAGCACACACTTCTCATGGTACTTCTTAAACATCCTCAGTGGACTGTGGGACATGATGACCTGATCTTGGGTAATCTGGTAATAGATGAAGTGTTATGAGAGGTTAATAGACTTGGCTGTCAGGGGACATTACATTAGCATGAATTCATCCTTTTGTGTCACATTGTGTTATATTCAGTCTACGTATATACAGTCTAAGCCATGCTGCCACCATTGGGATGTTGGCTTCAAAAGAGCATCAGTATTATACACTCACTGGGACTCCCAGGATGTGAGACAGCTGGTCGGCTTTTGTTTGTCTCAGGCAATTCCCGGCGTTTGTGACAAAGACAACGGGCAACACAAACTGTCCCTGAGAGTTGACCAACTTCTCGAATGCCTTTTTCGCCGCAGGGATGGGCATCTTCCCCCGGACGAGGACGCCATCGATGTCGAACAGCAGACCAAAGCCGGGCTGCTGCGGCTGTAGAGGGAGGTGCACAAGCTAAGCATCCACACTGCAAGATCATTGACTCATTTGCTAACAGGATTGGTAATAGTGAGGAATGAGGGAAACCCAGGGTCAAAAAGTAATTCACAGAAGTCAAATAACTAATCATAAACAGCATATAATGAGACATACATGTACACCATCACACACATAGACTATATATAATATTGATCACACACCATCAGAGGCTGAAGGGAAGTTCCTATCACAATCCAAATGTATCATATCTGAATTTCTTCATGTTTAATTAGCAGTGGAATGTGTCAAATGATTTCCCCCTATAATTCATAGTGTTATTACCAAACATCTTTGTCTCAGTCTGCAGTATGAGATGACCATGCAGGCCACTGAGGCCAGCCACACAAGACACACTGTGTGGAGATCCTATGACACAGCAGATTGGCATCTCAATTCACAGTTATTTTGTTGAATGAAGAAACCTTTAGCTTAGCACAAATAACCTGATAGCTATTCACAAAGCTATTTGGAATCCTTTGTTTTCCAACACTTTTTATGTAGGCTACATATTGTTGGGCAGAAAACAAATAACTGGCGATACTGGTTAGACCGGCGACTGTTCTACTTGGGGGAAAACCAAACACAGTGGCTATTTATGCTGCTGCTGCTCCTGAGGTCAGCTCCCCCATAGTTTTGTCCCCCGCGTCTGATGAAAGTTGCAATCAAGCGAATGCAACGCCCGAGTTTTGACACTTTATAACATATCCCTAAATATTTAACTACAATGTATCGACTTGTCGGTCACAATGTATCAATTTTGTCTGAGCCGATCGAGGCGCAGCAACAGCTCGCGACGAGCTCGAAACCGTACCTTGCTAGACACAGTTCCGCAAAACCCGCATCGAGAACAGACAGTCCCAGCTTTGCGTGCGGCTTGACGGGTACTCAGGGTGAACAGAGCCCGGTACAGTGGCCGGAGGCCCGTCATCTCCTTTATTGATCACCGGGTGTAATTTAACAAAGAAGACCATAAAATAATGCTAGTACGGCGCACGAAGGGAGCCGGCTTCGGCCGCGCTGGCTGGCTGGCTGTTCGGCTTCGCTTGTTTGTCCTCTCTCGGTATTTTCTCGCCCATAATTTGACTGGGTGAAAGCCGGTGACGACATATGAGGAGTAGGCGAGTAGGAGGGTCTTGTGGTGCATCTTTGTTGTTGGAGAGAGCCGGGGAGCTGCTGCTGCATCTGCACTGCAGCCGCTGCCTGCCTGCCATTTTACACACCGAGACGAGACGGACCGCACAGCAGATGGTGACAGGCTGCGGCACAAGCACAGCCCCGATCAGCATCCGTACCGACTGTCAAATATTATTTTATACATTTTAATTCCGTGCCAATGTCATGTTATTTAAGTTACATTCCCCAATTACACCCGGGAACTTACCGGTAGTTTGAGACAGAGCCATCCGAGCCGACGGTCTCTAGGAAAGAAAAGCAATTGATGCTGTTGACAACCTGAGCTGACGCCCTTGATGGGCTGCATATAGATTGGCTAAATTTACACTGAAAGTGGAACCTGGAGGAATTTGACAGAAATTTGAGCCAGTAGGTTGAAGAGTATAGTGTTCCCTTTGCAGTGTCACCGGTCAAACGTGTTTTTTTAATCTGAGTGGGGACAATGGCTCCACAAAACTTATTAAATCTGCTCACTTAAACCAGGGATGTAAACTCATGTAGTGAAAAGGTGACAGACAAAACCACTCCAAATCTTTCAGTGCTCTATTTTGGGATCAAAAAGGTGACTGTCACCTAAAGTGAGTAGTTTGCATCCCTATAAACTTTAATTGGATGAATTTATTGTGCAACTATGTAACTACAGTAATGTTGCTACCAAGCAGGGTTAGTACTGTAAATTAGACCCTTTTCACGGGGGGCATTTTGTGTCGAAAAGGCAGAACAGGTACAACCAAAACAGAGGGTTTCCAAATTCCAATCATGGAAGTTCGAAACCCTCATTAGGGTTTTGCTTGGTGTTTACCCTGCCTTTTTTAACACAAAATGGCCCCAAAAGAGACCGTCTGGCTTGAGACTAACACAAAGTGTAAATACAATCAGAAGTTTACACTTCTTGTGACTCATAAACCTAGTCTGATTCATGTGAGTCAAACTAGGTTTGACCAGGCGAGTCAGACTAGTTTGAATAGGTAAAACAGCCTTTGTTTAGAACAGGAAGTTGTGATACACTGGGTCAAGTGTGCAGGGCTGCATAAGGTGAATAGGGCAAGCAGTAGTGGAGCAGTCATGTTACAGATCACCCAGGGGGTCAGACTCCTGAGGGCATCGGGACATGACAATCATCTGTCTAAACAGCAAGCAGGCCAATAAAAATGTGCTGCATATTGTTTAAAACTGCAATCAAATAAACAGAAGTTCCTCCCCGTGCTCCTCCAGCTTTATTGATAGTTTAAAATTACATTTCTATTTTCTAGGACTTCAGTTGCATTTTCCTTCCGACTTAAAAACTGAGTACAAGCAAATGGTATTTTTACAGTAGTCTAAGTGATATTGTACAAAAATAACATTTGATTTCTGTGAAAACATTTTCCATTCCCAAATAACTCCTAATTCTGCTGATCTGACAACTGTTCTCGATGCTAATTTCTGCCAAGGTAAAAAAACAGAAAAAAAAACAGAAAGAAAAAAAATCCACAGCCATTTTAAATGAAATGTCTACCTTGGACTCGTTAAGTGATATTTAAATTGTAAACAGATTTCTATAAAATAACTCGATTCTTTTTATACCACCCAAATTGTATCTTAGCAATACAACATGTCGTTTAGGTTATCGCCCACTTAGCTGCTTGTAGGGCTCAGATGCGTCATGATGTGAACTGTTTCCATGTCAAACTCTCTTGGCGAACTCATCGTATCCCACTAAAACAAACCAAAATAACCATACATGGAAGTTTCAGGTTTCCATTTACTCCCTTCTTCCTTCTCATCTTAACTGAGACTCACGTCCACAAGCTCAGAGGTCCTATATATCCCATGTTTAGTCCCATTCATTCATCTCTGATCACCAGTGGCTTGGAAAGGGGGGTTCTTTAACAAAGCATTATACATTAACACCGCTACCAAACTAAAACATTTTTGTATTGAATGCAGAAAGATTTTTTTTTCACCCCTTTCATCGTATTACATGTCGAGAGGCTCACTGGCCTGGGACTAGCCTCTGTTAGCCAACCTTCTGGCCAGTGAAGAGGATTCAGAGAAAATAATACAACCAACCATCAATCTGAAAAAAGGAGGGGCAACAAAGGGCACTGATTATGCGGTGGCTTCGATGGTGCACTCTTTCGCCAGGTGGCCCGACTTCCCACAGTTGTAGCAGTTCATCTCGTTGGATTTACTGCAATGCACAGCAACGTGACCGATCTCGCCACACCTGGAGAGGAGACACAAGTTGAGACGTTTTGACACGTTAACCCAATGATAGCTGATGCAGCATTTGTGTGTGTATCCCTTTAAGACCGTGAGGTATCAATGGGTTAAGCAGGGAAAGCCCTGGTCAGAAAAGTAAGCCAGGAATGCAAGAAACCTACTTTCAGGTTCTAAACAGAAGACAAGGCAACGTTTACCACATATTACAAAGGGGTTTCTTGGGATTGGTTCTAGATCTCCATAGACAGGGGTATTAAGGCTGTGTGTCCATATAGCTTGTTTTTTTCTGAGCTCCAGCACCCTTTCCTCATTCAAAAAGACAACGCGAAGCGTCCGCAAGGTGCACAAAAGGCGTCCGCTGCAGAAAAAGAGCTGCACTCGTAGTTTTTTACAGCTGAGAAATGTGAAACTTTTGGGTGACAGGAAGCGCTTTTCCGATACCGTCTATACAGTAACAACATGGAGAATGGTAAAGTGGCGATGGAGAAATAAGACGTTGTCGGCTAAGCATTGAATTGATGTTAGGTACTACAGCGATCATGATCATAAAGGCAGTAAGGATTAATATTATACCGGATATGTATTGGTACGCCTTGCTTGTTCTACAACACTGTAAATAATGTTAGCTTGCAGTAAGAAGTGCTAACAGCTGGTTAGTGAGCTAGCAGCAGGTAATGTACCCGCTGCTAGCTCACTAACCAGCTGTTAGCACCCATCCGTCTTTTCTCCTCACAAAAAGCGCTCCAGGCAGCGCTCTTTCCACGCCAAAAAAAAAAAGACGCTGACAAACGATATGTCGACAAACGCCCTAAATGTGTGCAAAGAAAGGCTCACCTGTAACATTTCACTTTATCGCAAAGCTTCTGGATGTGGCCAAATCCTCCGCAGGAGTAGCACTTCTGCTCGTTGGCATGGTCACACTCGCGGGCCACGTGGCCAGCTTTGCCACAGCTGTAGCAGACCTGCTCCCTCTCCTTCTTGGGCTCCTTGCAGTCCCGAGAAATGTGGCCACTCCTGTGGCAGTTGTAGCAAGCTAAACAGCAAAGTTGAAAGACATTTTAAATCAAAATTGTTCCGTTTTCTACAAAAGACTTATTTTGGTGGTATTAAACTGTAGATCAAATTATCATTACACTGCATAGGCGTAGAGTTTAGTCTTGTATAATGATTGCCTGTGAGGGAAATCAAAATGGTATTGGTATGGTGGTGTTGTAAATGACAAAACATCACTATGACACCACAAAGCAATTAGTAATAGAACTGCAATGCACACCATCCTCGGTTTGTTCACAGTCCCTTGCAATGTGACCTTGGTCTCCACATCGATAGCAGAACAGATCTGTAAAGAGAGAGATATTGGCAGGTCAGTGTGCACAGATAAAAGAAACACTGCAGCACTCTGTGTTTTTATTTTATGGTTGCAGCTCCTCACTTTTTCTGAGCAGAGGTAATATATTTCTATAGAAAAATAGAAATGAATAGGTTCTTATAATTCTGTACCTGTGCTATGAGAACTGTGTGTAATTCTAAACTCGCTCAAGTATAATCTACAACTCTGTTTTATATGGTACAGTACACAGAATAAAAGTACTACTCCCTAGCCTTTTTGTTATAGTTAACCTATACTGTGTTGCCCTAAATATAATTTAGTACCCTTGCCTCTTCCTCGGCCCCTGCCGCGTCCACGTCCCCCGGCATTGGGGCAGTTCTTGATCCAGTGCCCAGAACGGCCACATCCAAAACACTCGCTGCTGCTGCTCATGTCCATGATCTAAAAGAAAATATATATATTAGTACACAAAATTCACGTTTAAAATAATATCTGTCTAGGAACATCTGAACAGAGAGCAAAGTCAAAATCTTGACAAAGTCAAAGCAATGATTGCAATCCAAATTATCAATTTGAATGTGCTTCCAGAGTTTGGCAGTTAAAGTGATTCTGCCTTAAGACTGCTGTCAAAATTCTGTTAGATTGACTGTCACAGAGCACTACTGCACTAGTCTAGTTGATCTAGCATAATAGACTACCTACCTAGGGATCTAATCTATGATTGGCTAAAATGATCAGCTGCTAAGTAGGCTATATCCTAATTGCCCATCAGACTAGGTCTAGGTCTAGGATAACTACTAAACTAACTTACATGATTTCCTCAATGGAATCATGTTGCGATCAACAGGCCAAACTTGTCCAAAGTGTTTGCTGACGGTGCTAAAGACATCAAATAAGAACGTGAGTTAATGAGTAACCAACTTGCTCACAATTAGTAGCCAAAATAGGTAGGCAAGCAAGACCAGGAGGAAACCCACGTTTCACTATAGCCAAATGTCTGCCTCGGCTCCACACTGGGAACGTTAGTCAACTGTCGCTGTTATATAACAGGAGTACAAGTTGTTTTGGTTACGTTCGCAGCAGCATTAAATGTTAAATTAAAGAGTTGACGCTACGTTATTTATGATGGCTCGACGGGCCCATTCATGTCAACGTTACATAAGGGTGCTACACATGCTGCTGGCACACCAGCCACTTGACTTGAGTGATTGCTGTCAGAGCAAAGCTATCAAGTTAAAATAAGGCCTCGATAGTCGGATGCAATGTTACCAGCCGATCGCTACTGCAATAACGTCAACGTTAATAGCAATGAAACGCATGCCGTGGCTTGTCAGCTTGGCAAGCTATCGCCAGTGAGCATTCATTTCGCGTAGTCTAAAATCAGGTGAAAATACAAGCCGCACCTCTTATTTGATTCATTTATATTACTAATCGGGCTATTAAACCTCGTTAAACCGGCCAAATAGTCATTTTGATGCGAGTCTGCGCCTTCCAAAACAGAGCCAAGTGCAAAAGGTTGCTACGCTAACATTGGGCCTTGTCACGTTGATGTTACTGCGCACTCGCGAGAGACACTATTGCTAGCTACAATGTAGCTACCACATGCTAGCACACAGCCTCACCACCCCAGCAACAAGCACGGCTCCGTCGACGACCATTCATCCTTAACCACATGTTAAGTGTCGATTAAACTCTGAAGCATAATACACGTTTAATGCACGTCGTTTCTGGCGGACTATCAACATAATTTATAATAAAGACAGCATTTCCCGCGCGGAGCGCACACATCAAAGTCGTTGTGTCTGGCTGCTACATGTAGCAGGCCAGGCCAAGAGCCTGATGGCCCGTTATTCGTGAGTCGTAAACGAACCCCCTATTTATACCAAAAATGACCAAACGCTCGAATTTTAACAGGCACAATCAGTTTGTCATAACATACTACACAACTTGACATCATGTTGTATCTATTGACTGAGTTAAATCTAATGTTTGCGCATTGCTTACCTTGCTAGTTAGCTACGTGACTCTGTTTACGCCTCCTTCTTTGCGCTACATGCGGTGTGAACACGAGTTCCTGAAATGTCATTCACAGTACCCAGTAAAAACTAGCGCAGTGATTGGCCAAAAGCTCCGTCTACAACCAATCAAACACTGGATTGCCTGGACACCGCCTCCATGAATTAGCCAATCACGGATACGAACTGGTCCTGTTCCCTAAATCGACTGTCGTTCCTTTTAGCCTAGCCCTAGTGGCGTATGTTTGTAAGTCTTCCGAATGTCTGAAACATAAGATAAGAATGTATAAGAATAATAAGAATAGTAGTGTTGTCTTCAGCAGCGTTTTGAATTGCATAAGCAGCATCTAATGTACGCTATTATTATTATTATTATTATTATTATTATTATCGTTGATGTTATTATTATTATTATTATTATTATTATTAGCGTTGATGTTATCATTGTTATTATTATTATTATTATTTTACTGTATTTAGTTATTTATTTCATTTGAGTCCAAAGCCAATGCAGAATGGAAAGAATGGCCCTCTAGTGCAGTCATTCTCAAAAAAGACCCAGCAAAAATGGTAATTTATTTTAACAAGAATTCCAACCATAAGTAACACAATGACAGAATGTATGACAATTTTCGTAATGGGTTTCATAAACCTTCTGTAATAAAACATCTAAAAGTGTGACGACCCTCTCACTCTCCTGCACCTGGACCTGGTGCATTCATTGGGCTTTAGAAGACCTTCAGACCTTTTGTTCCGTTTGTGTTTGTGTTTTCTAGTTATTTAGTTTTAGTTAACATTGTTGTTTCAACTTGTACTTTGGTGTATGACTCCCCTCATAATGTTACAATCAGGAAGTAACAAATGATGGCAGTCATACACCAAAGTAAAAGTTAAAACAATAATGGATTAACTAAAACTAAAGGAAAATAACTAGACAACACAACAAAGCAAATTCGGGCTCAGGTGCACCCAATCAGCCCAATGACCCCCAACACCAGGCTCCTGTAAGACAGGGCCAGGAGAGTGGGAGGATTGTCACAAAAGCTAAAATCTTATCAGATGGGGACCCTGGGATAACATCTTATTAAATGGGGATCTGCGGTCTAATTTGTATCAGTTTAGTGGTCCTTGACATGAAAAAGTTTGAGAAGCACTGAATACATCCCACATCTATCAATGATGCATTTTCAACATTTTGCCCTTGGACACATGAAATGACAACTTCTGACATAGTCTGCCCAAACTTAAACAAAATAAGATACAAACCTAAATGAAGACTAGCATATCACATCTGAAAAACACTTTTCTGAATTTAAATAAATACATACATACATACATACATACATACATACATAAATACATACATACATACATACATACATACATACATACATACATAAATACATACATACATACATACATACATACATACATACATACATACATACATACATATATACATACATATATACATACATACATACATACATACATACATACATACATACATACATACATACTGTACATACATACATACATACATACATACTGTACATACATACATACATACATACATACATACATACATACATATATACATACATACATACATACATACATACATACATACATACATATATACATACATACATACATACTGTACATACATACATACATACATACATACATACATACATACATACATACATACATATATACATACATACATACATACATACATACATAGAAAGTACATGTCTTTGATGATTTCATAAACATAACAGACCCATCCTGTTTCACCTGATTACATCATATTTTAAATACAAGACTATAGTGCGAGAGACAACAATCCAGTGAAACATGGAGGCTACAGCTTCTCAGCTAACTGGCCTGAGTGCTTGGTCAGATCAATAAGTGGGAAAGATGCAATCATCCTAGCCTTAAGGTGGCTTTGCGTGCAAAGCTCAGCGAAAGCATTTGCCATTTCATATGGCCATTATTCAGCAGCTGATAACCTTGCAGGGCAGGGGAAAACATATTAGCACGTGTTGCATCATTTAGATTGTATTTGTTTATGTCCACCATAATATCCCATGCTGACTGAAATGCACTGGTAGTGCTGCATGCCAAGTGGAGCACCTTAAAAAGGCTCCACAATGACAAAGCCCTGCCCTCATTCTCAAACAGTGGGATGATGTTTCTGTCATTTGTTGGCTGGAGATGGAATAGCTGTGCTCATTGGAACAAATGTGGATTCAACTGTAAAGTAAGCTAGATGAAGTGGAGATTCTTTGGAAGATGATATGACGTGTTGTTGTTCTTATCATTATCTGGCTGAGAGTGTCTGCTGCTTTATGGAGTCAGTTTATGCTCAGCTCATCGAGGCAGACTGGCTGGGATGCTGATGAGGCGGTTTAACTCCCAAACAGTGAAACGGTGTGGAGTCTGGCCTGCCGATGGGACATATAAGCCATCTGTGAGCAGAGGACCTCAGGGGAGCCAGTCCAGTCTGGGATGCAGACATGGTGAACACATGGTGAGTGGCAGCAGGGTCAGATTTCAAGCTGTTTGTCTTAATGTTGTTTGTCGGGCGTGTTTTGACATTCTGAATCCAGTATAAAAAAGAGTGTTGCAAGAATGTTGCATCTTGGCCAGTTTTAGAAACCTTTACCCATAACAAGTCTAGGTAAAACTTTAGGCTACACTTATAGCTACGTATCAGATTATCCATTGCAAGTCGACTCTTAATTGTATTTGAGTCCAAACGTAAAATATAACACAAATAGGCTAGCATAACTATCATATCAGGCACTGGGGCTTCAGTGTGGGGCACTGGTCAGCTAATTTTGCATTTCCCTCAAGTCTCCAGATGATGGCGCACTTGGACTGATTCATGGTCGAGGCTACTCATACTTGGCCAAAATAAATTGTGTGCCCATAAGCTAATTTTACAACAAATATCTCAATTGTTTAAAAGCGATATATTCATGTAGCCTAACATGGCATAATCATAGCTAAAGTGTATGCAAGATAGCGTGTCAGTTCTTTACCTGCAATCTCATCAAAAGCATTTGCACCCATATGATGATCAATCTGAAATAATAGCCTATCTGGGATATTTCTCTTAAAATGTTAGAGTTCTAGTGTAGATTCATGAGCATATAGGCTACACAGCGATCAGTGGATTGGGAGGGCTCCACTCTGCTTTAGTTGCGCAGTGTGTATGGACGGTTGCTTGCACTCTTGTTATGACTGCAAGGTCCTGTTTCAATCACTGGCGTCAGACAGGCGCACGACACCAACTCCAACCTTTTCACCTTCTCCTCCTGTACATCGTCAATATTGATTGGAAAGCGAAGCATTACTGAACAACGCACGGGAGTTTTAATTCGCAAGAGCCCCATAAAGACAGTATAATAGTCCCTCGTCGTGTGACTTTGAGGGTCCGACGGATTTATTTTTTTCCTCCGCATTTAGCGCAGACAGAGGGACTAAACTTTTTATTATAAGGCGATTGATAAATAGACCCACCGTTGACCTTCACAGTGCAGTTGAGTGCAGTTGCCGGATATATTGTTTGATACGTTGTCGCCGGGGCTGTTTACCAACGTCGACTTTTTCCCCCTTTTCTTGAATGCGTTGCAAATATGATGATGTCATCGACGCCACTTTTTCCTGAAGTTATGGCGGAGCACAACTTTTCCAACTTGTCTTGGTAAGTAGCCTAGGCTAATGGTGCAGGCTAAAAGGCTTCCAACGCGGCTACTTTCTCTATGTTTTAAATGACGGCGACACGATATAACCCTCTCTCTCTCCACGCGAACACGACGCGACAATGCGTGATTTAATCAAGTGAAATTTGAACGGAGGGGGTTGAACTTTTAGCTGAAGTTCGCTTCTGAGGGCCTACAGGCTATTTCACAACTAGAGATTGAGAAACCAGATCGACTACTAGGCCTAATAAGAGCCATTACATTCATATTTGTGCAGCTCATACGCGCATTAGCGGGTACTCGTGGCGTACTAGTGATATTTTACACGGTTAACGTTTGGTAAGGATTTGCATTCAGTAGTGGGAATGAAATGGAAGGCGTTCGAGGAGCAGTTGGGTGAGTGAGCCTCCACATAGTCCTCCCAAAATAATATGCCACTGACCTGCTGACATTCATCTCACCTACATTTATATGACTTCTTTGACGACTGCAAACAATATTGCCACAGATCGTATGTAACGATGTGATGATTACAATGAGCATGATTTGGAAACCAGCCTGTGTTCTGTAGACTTGATAGGAATGTAGGCTATAACAGAAGTATCCTTCATGCTCTTTGTGTTGATAGTACCCATTCTGGATCACAGCACTTGTTTTGAACACAGTTCTTGTGGCATGGTGGGCACAATACAACACAACACTCACCCAGACTCGCTCAAGCCCCTGCCTTTCTGTTGTGACATGCAAGTCTTATGTGACTGTTAACCACTAACTGCAGTAAATCATCTCTTCAGCTTTAACAGGTCTTTGTAGGGCATATCAGAGACCAGACAGGGGGGGTGTGTGGTGTGTGCCTGCACGGCACGCAGGCAGACCAGACAGAAAAGTATACACACACTGAAAAAGAGAGAGCGAGTGTGTTTATATATAGCCTATACAGGCTAGCCCTGCATTTGTATTGAAAACAAGCATATGTTTGTGATGGGTAGGTACAACTTTAGCTGTAACAACTAAAGCTTTACTTTGGGCCGTTGCCTAGCTGACATGAGGTCAAACCCAAACCTTATTGTGCCTTGCTGACGTTTTGCGCAAAGCACAAATATATTGATTTGAACAGTGTTCAACGTGTTCATACTGTAGCCCACTGCTACTCTAGTGGCCCACTTTATTTCACCAGATCAGACCCCATGTGTGTGGAGGTCTTCATGTTATGACATGTCTGTGTCTTTGAGGGGACCCCCTAGTTACTGTCTGTCTGTCTGCCTGCCTGCCTGTCTGTCTGTCTGTCTGTCTGTCAGTCTGTCTGTCTGTGCAGAAGAAAGTAGTCTGTAGAAGACTGTAAACAACATGGCTGACCTCTGTGGTGGTCTGTGTGGATTAGTTTGTCCACGCTCCCCCCCTCTGTCAGCAGGGAGGGAAAGTTGCTAGATGCCAGCTTTATGCCACAAAGTGCCAGATGTAGTGTTGTACAGTTCAGATCATTGTAATGTCCATGTAGGGTTGAGCCCGCAGTTTATGGACCACATAAGACCATTGAACGGGTCAGGAAATGGCAGACGCTCTCTTTAGCCTTCTGTATAACTGCAGGGCTTGCTGCATCAATATGACTTTTTTCAAGTGGTCCGGATCAGAACCGATCAGTACCATTCAACCCCTGAAACAACTGTGCAGCTTGAAAAGTGAACACGACAGACAGAGGGGTAGATATATTTAATCGCTCTTTTTCCAATGAAGTACATTCACATGCTATTTTACCCAGGAGGATCGCAAGATAGACGTACCTGCCTTTATGGTGACGCAGAGTCTGCACACCACCATCCTCACCGAGAAGAAACAGAACTCATGTAATATTGATAAAGAGGTCGTTTGACGACATGAGCGCTAATTGTGTGCGTGTGTGTGTGTGTGTGTGTGTGTGTGTGCGTGCGTGTGTGCGCGTGTGTGTGTGTGTGTGTGCGTGCGTGTGTGCGCGTGTGTGTGCATGTGTGTGTGCCCACTGCCAGTGTTTGTTTTCCAGACCATTGAGAGCACTTGGCTTTGCTAATGGAGCACCTCCAGGGAGCGTGGAAGACCCTGAGCAACGGCTTCGGAATGAAGGACTCTGTGTTCGATGGCCCGTGCCTCTCGCCCACCATGGTCCAGGGCTTCCCCTACCAGCGCCGCTCCTCAGATGACAGCAAGATGCCCGACTCAAAGACTAGCAGCACTATCCGCGTCTACCTCCCCAACCAGCAACGCACTGTGGTGAGTTGATTTTCACTAGTTGCACACACTGACTAAATAAGACTTCATCGAAATCAGACTTCCGAAAGCGTACCTGTGTTTCTCTGATTGTTTACATCCCGACAGGCAAGGCAGGGATTAATCAAAGACGATGGGATTTCAAGCAAGGCGGCCCAACTTCAATTCACTTCCTGTCATTTTGGCACACGCGTTTTGCCCATGGCTTTCCACGGACACGCCCACTTAGGAGGTTTTCGGCTGGTCTGAGTCTATTGGAGTCAGTGGGAAAAGTCAACGTGATCTCAAATTATGACAGATCCCTTTGCCCCCATATTCATTATAGTAAATATTCGGCCCATTCTCCGAAGCCACATATCTTCAGAATATTCTGACGCTAACATTTTATTTTTCAGACGGACAGATCAGGAGAAAAGTAAACTTGTTCAAGACCTGTCTCTATCTCAGCAACACACTCTCACGAGATTTGGCAACAGGATCTCATGTTAGCAGGGAGCGATTAGCTAATGCTAAAGCTGAAGTTTGTTGATGTAGTAGCTACATGTAAATCTGTGGCTAGATGTTTTTTTTATGGAATATCTTAGTTTCAACTGTATTGAGCTAACAACTTTTATGTTTATGTGTGTGGAGTTTGGGAACTTCACAATCTCTATTTCAAGTTAGCTTGCTAGGTCAGTGCTAACCCCGCGTCACCAGGCACAGTCCTCTCACAACACTTCAGGGGAGAGGTCAGGTTGACCACGTGACCATTTGGGTGACTTGCTGCGACCATTTGTTAGAATTGGCGGAGCCTGCGGTGACCCATCTAGATAGTAATAGAAGATCTATGGATGAATAAAACCGTGTATAAAGCGTGTTTGTGTTGTGGTCCCTCAGGTAAACGTGCGACCAGTAGCCTGTACTACGAAGCTAGTTTAATGCCTTATCCGAGTAAGTTTGAGTTTAAACCTGGTTTAGCCGTACTACAAAGCAAGTTAACTTTCAATCACCATGGCAACTGAAGCTGCAAAGCTAACCTGGTCCCGACCAGGTTAGCTTCAGAGGATAAGATCAAAATCCATGACAGACCCATATAATCGGCTCTCTGGAGTCACTCACCATTCATATAAGATCGCCATGTGAAAAATAGATTGCAGTCAACTGAGAATAGAATAAGAAAAACATTCGTGGCTCTGTAGGTTACATAATTAAATTAAGCCTACTTACCACTTTATGTCTTAACAGCTCAACGATGCGTGGAGAAATATGATCACTATTAATCACCGCAGCGCATATCATAAACGAGTGAGGGTGATATTCTCCTATGCCAGAAAAGCCTATACATATAATATAGATATGGGATAAATATGGGATAGCCCCAATACTAAATATGCAGGCTTCTTGCATGTTTCAGCTGGAACTGTGTCCTGTAGGCTGTATGCCAATATATGAGCAAAAATAGGCTAGTTTTTATCAATGAAAAGTATGCCCGCATCGTCTCAATTCAGTCCAGCAGTTTTCTCTTTTATATTAGGATATCATTATTATAGCCTATATATGAATTATTCGATCAGTGCAACTACACACATAATGAGTGATAGAGATCATTATTCATTGAGCATGCTTTCTAAATCTATGGTCTAAATAGGCTTACAGATTGTGGAAATTTATAGACTGAGATTACACATTTAATGTACATTTACACTCGCACAAAGCTGTATCAGACAGAAATCGCTGATCAAAGTAAATCAAATGACTGATGTGAATACAAGCTGCTGCTTTAGACAGCCCTTCAGCAGACTATCCAACGCGGATTTTCATTCTGACATTAAATCGCGGATACATTAAATATCCGCTAAAACTCTGATCATGCACTGCGCTTCCATTGAACGAGGAAATGGGTGTGGAAATGGGTGTGGGCGTGGATCAACTCAGCTGTTCATAATGTGATTGGCTAGTGCACCTCTTTCGCGTGGACGCGCGCCTGTGCACGAGCGAAAAACGTGCGCGTGCACAGGCAGATCCCAGCTTCAGTTATCGAGTAAAAAACCAGCTTCGTAGTATCCTTAAACTAGATAGCTTTGATCCTGTTCAGTCAAACCAGATCAAAGGGACTTATCGCGGATCCGTTAAACTAGCTTCGTAGTACAGGGCTCAGGTGTGACTGTAATAAAGCGTGTTTGTGTTGTGGTCCCTCAGGTAAACGTGCGACCAGGTGTGACTGTAATAAAGCATGTTTGTGTTGTGGTCCCTCAGGTAAATGTGCGACCAGGTGTGACTGTAATAAAGCATGTTTGTGTTGTGGTCCCTCAGGTAAACGTGCAACCAGGTGTGACTGTAATAAAGCATGTTTGTGTTGTGGTCCCTCAGGTAAAGGTGCGACCAGGTGTGACTGTAATAAAGCGTGTTTGTGTTGTGGTCCCTCAGGTAAACGTGCGACCAGGTGTGACTGTAATAAAGCGTGTCTGTGTTGTGGTCCCTCAGGTAAACGTGTGACCAGGTATGACTGTAATAAAGCGTGTCTGTGTTGTGGTCCCTCAGGTAAACGTGCGACCAGGTATGACTCTGCACAGCTGCCTGATCAAAGCCTTAAAGGTGCGTGGTCTGCAGCCAGAGTGCTGCGCCGTCTTCAGGCTGCACCCGGGCCAAAGGAGGTAAGAAAGTCGCATTGCGATCAGGTCATGTTCTCGCCCCCCTGCAGTGGTTGTTGTTGCTGCTCTGTGCTGTGTTCCTTCATGGAGTTTCATCATTTTCATAACAGCAAAAAGTTACGGATGGATTGGAATACCGACTCCACCTCACTGATCGGGGAAGAGCTGCTGGTGGAGGTTTTAGATCATGTGCCCTTGACGACACATAATTTTGTGAGTACCCTGCACTTTCACAGTGTACTCGGGCACTTTAAATGTGTCACCGCTATAACGCAATAAATCTATTTTCTGATTCTTTTAATTTTTTTATTTTTCAGGTTCGGAAAACATTTCTGAAGTTAGCGTTCTGCGATATTTGCCAGAAGTTTCTTTTGAACGGTTTCCGGTGCCAAACGTGCGGCTACAAATTCCACGAGCATTGCAGCACCAAAGTGCCCACGATGTGTGTGGACTGGAGTAACATCAGACAACTGCTGTAAGTCTCTTCGAAGGGAGGGTCATGTAAAATAGCCACCGATAACTAACTTAAGTTATATTTTAACAACTAAGTTTGTTATATTTAAACGCTATAACAATAGCGTTTAAATATTATATGAAGAAAAGCTCATTTGAGAAATGTAAAGCGCAAAAAACAATCAAATATAATTGGGTGATGATCAGTCACGATGTCCCATTTTCCCCAGGAAGGCAATTTGAGTTTGATCCAACCTAATGTAACATTGTAACAGTCTAATGTAACAGTCTAATGTAACAATCTAATGTAACATTAGATTCTCAGTGCATCAGAGATGCCGCTGTCAGGATAAAAGAAGCAGAACGAGCTGTGCTGATACTGCAGCTCTCTTACCTTGAGTAGATCCAGGCGTATGCATATAGCTTTGCATACTCGCACTGAGAATAGAGGCTTGTTTTGCATGCAGGCAGCTGTGGCACTGACAATGAGCATTCAGAGATCATATCACCGACAGTTGAGAGATAAGCCTTTTTTATCTGACAACCTTTGTAGTCCTCCTTAGCGAGTTTGTTGGCATTTCATTCAGCATTTCTCCCTTTAACGTCACACATACACACATCTAAAGAAAGATTCCCTCTCTGTGTCTGCAGGTTGTTCTCCACACCAGGTGAAAGTGGCGCGCCGTCCCTGCCCCCCTTGACGTCTCGACGAATGAGAGAATCCTTGACTCGGTTTCCGAATAGGTGAGACAAATGTCATGTCCGTGTTCTGATCACACACCCGAAACATCCTTGTTTGTATTGGTCCCTTTGGCTGGTATAACATGGCTACTTTGACCACTAAGCCCTGGCAAACAGTCTGCCAGGGTCAGGAAGTACCTGAAAATCCTTCCGTGTGTGTGTGCGTTTGTGTGTGTGTGTGTGTGTGTGTGTGTGTGCGTGTGACGCGTGCGTGCGAGCTGCAGCGATTAATCGATTAGTCGTTCGACAGAAAATTACCACATTACGACAACGATTTTGATAATCGATTAATCGTTTCGAGTACAATTTTAAGAGAAAAGGTCTAAATTCTCTGATTCCAGCTTCTTAAATGTGAATATTTTCTGGTTTCTTTACTTCTGTATGACAGTAAACTGATATTATCTTTTAGGTGTGGACAAAACAAGACATTTGAGGGCGTCATCTTGGGCTTTGGGAAACACAGATCGTCATTTGCCGCCATTTTCTGACATTTCATAGACCAAACAACTAATCGATTAATAGAGAAAATAATTGACGGATTAATCGATTATGAAAATAATCGTAAGTTGCAGCCCTAGTTACTGGCTGTTTTTGGGGGTTGCAGATTCAGCCTGAGGTAACCATGACTATTGTAATTCTCTTCATTGCCACCCCTGACTGCATCTCAGCTGGTGTGGTGATGTAAAGCACCTTCTAATGGTGTTAGGATGAAGTGGTGATTTGAATGACGTCTTCAGCTTTATGGGGAGCTTCAGCTTTATGGGGCGCTTCAGCTTAGAGCAGCACCAGGAGGCTGATGTAACAAGAGGTGTGAAAAGAGCCTGTTGTTTCAGGAGCACTTTGAAACGGTTAGGAAGCACTCTGCGCTGCCAAAGTACCACTCGCACAGTATCAAATTTGCTCCATGCAGAGAAATCTCAAATCGTCTTTGTATTTTGCCAAAAGGGGGATTTGTTCTCATGGAGCAGCACTCCTTGCTCATAAGTGTGCTGCAATATGATCTGTGTTTATATATACGTCCTTCAAACGGACTCCCACTTTGCCCCTTTTCACCAGTAAGCCACAGTGCAGCACAGAGATGGGCCCGGTCCGAAGACGTGTACCAAGACCGTTTCTCTGAATCCACCTGTCACAATTTGTACAATGACGTCGTCACCCTAGAGTAGACTCTTACTCATACACTTCTGGACAGTTTGCCTTGTTACACAGTATATGTCAATAGGGATGTCACGATACTATAATCTCTACTTCAATACCGATACCCAGGAAAATATCGATACTCGATACCATTTTCGATACCACGGGAAGGTGGGGGGTGACGACACTTCAAGAAGCATAAAAATAAAGGTAGACAGATGGACGGACAGACGCACACTTCTCCATAATCTAGACCTGATCAAACTTTGAAGTTAGACAGCAGATTAGCCCTGCTCTAGCCCTCAGCCTATCAGAACACGTTTAGCTTGTTGAAGCAACAGATACCCACCAATGATAGGGAGGAAAAAATCTGTGATTTTTCATTAAAAGAAAGCAGTCATGGTATCGAAACTGTTGCAAATGAGTATTGTATCTGTTTCAAATTCTCAGTATTGATACTTTTCGGTACTATCGATACTTTTGACAACCCTACGTGTCAATTACAGTCATGTTTGCACTCGCTGTGAATGTGAACGGCTCAAGTTGGACCAACATTTGTCTCGTTTGGAGATTGATTTGGCTGGTGAGCTTTGTACTGTACAACTGAGCCAACAGCTTGGCAAACATACTACCTCTCTACACTATCAAGCTAGCCTAAAACCTACCTCTCTACACTATCAAGCTAGCCTCAAACCTACCTCTCTACACTATCAAGCTAGCCTCAAACCTACCTCTCTACACTATCAAGCTAGCCTCAAACCTACCTCTACACTATCAAGCTAGCCTCAAACCTACCTCTCTACACTATCAAGCTAGCCTCAAACCTACCTCTCTACACTATCAAGCTAGCCTAAAACCTACCTCTCTACACTATCAAGCTAGCCTAAAACCTACCTCTCTACATTATCAAGCTAGCCTCAAACCTACCTCTCTACACTATCAAGCTAGCCTCAAACCTACCTCTCTACACTATCAAGCTAGCCTCAAACCTACCTCTCTACACTATCAAGCTAGCCTAAAACCTACCTCTCTACATTATCAAGCTAGCCTCAAACCTACCTCTCTACACTATCAAGCTAGCCTCAAACCTACCTCTCTACACTATCAAGCTAGCCTAAAACCTACCTCTCTACACTATCAAGCTAGCCTCAAACCTACCTCTCTACACTATCAAGCTAGCCTAAAACCTACCTCTCTACACTATCAAGCTAGCCTAAAACCTACCTCTCTACACTATCAAGCTAGCCTAAAACCTACCTCTCTACACTATCAAGCTAGCCTAAAACCTACCTCTCTACACTATCAAGCTAGCCTCAAACCTACCTCTCTACACTATCAAGCTAGCCTCAAACCTACCTCTCTACACTATCAAGCTAGCCTAAAACCTACCTCTCTACACTATCAAGCTAGCCTCAAACCTACCTCTCTACACTATCAAGCTAGCCTAAAACCTACCTCTCTACACTATCAAGCTAGCCTAAAACCTACCTCTCTACACTATCAAGCTAGCCTAAAACCTACCTCTCTACACTATCAAGCTAGCCTAAAACCTACCTCTCTACACTATCAAGCTAGCCTCAAACCTACCTCTCTACACTATCAAGCTAGCCTCAAACCTACCTCTCTACACTATCAAGCTAGCCTAAAACCTACCTCTCTACATTATCAAGCTAGCCTCAAACCTACCTCTCTACACTATCAAGCTAGCCTCAAACCTACCTCTCTACACTATCAAGCTAGCCTAAAACCTACCTCTCTACACTATCAAGCTAGCCTCAAACCTACCTCTCTACACTATCAAGCTAGCCTAAAACCTACCTCTCTACACTATCAAGCTAGCCTAAAACCTACCTCTCTACACTATCAAGCTAGCCTAAAACCTAACTCTCTACACTATCAAGCTAGCCTCAAACCTACCTCTCTACACTATCAAGCTAGCCTAAAACCTACCTCTCTACACTATCAAGCTAGCCTCAAACCTACCTCTCTACACTATCAAGCTAGCCTCAAACCTACCTCTCTACACTATCAAGCTAGCCTCAAACCTACCTCTCTACACTATCAACCCATGGCAGTCTGCTTTTAAAGAAGTAGAGTTCAGTGCTTGTTTTTTTGTTCAATGTCGATGGTGTGTCTCTCCACGTGAAGCGATGGTGTGTCTCTCCACGTGAAGCATCAAACAGTTGACCAGCCTTGTTTAATCATTCTTAACATTTTATCCCCTGCCAGCTCCATGCACCGCTATTCCACCCCTCATGCCTTCAACTACACCACGCCCTACCCACCCACAGGAGGCGCTCTCTCCCAGAGGCAGCGCTCCACCTCCACGCCCAACGTCCACATGGTCAGCACCACCCTGTCTGTAGACAGTGGCATGATCGAGGTAACTACACACCGCACGGGCCCCTCGGGTACTCCTGGAGGTCCAGGCAGCCGCTCTTAAAATATCCCCTGCCTCACAGTGATCTTACCCTCCCCCCCCTCACAGTGATCTTACCCTCCCCCCTCACAGTGATCTTACCCTCCCCCACCTCAGAGTGATCTTACCCTCCCCCCCTCAGAGTGATCTTACCCTCCCCCCCCTCACAGTGATCTTACCCTCCCCCGCCTCACAGTGATCTTACCCTCCCCCACCTCAGAGTGATCTTACCCTCCCCCCCTCAGAGTGATCTTACCCTCCCCCCCCTCACAGTGATCTTACCCTCCCCCGCCTCACAGTGATCTTACCCTCCCCCCCCTCACAGTGATCTTACCCTCCCCCGCCTCACAGTGATCTTACCCTCCCCTGCCTCACAGTGATCTTACCCTCCCCTGCCTCACAGTGATCTTACCCTCCCCCGCCTCACAGTGATCTTACCCTCCCCTGCCTCACAGTGATCTTACCCTCCCCCGCCTCAGAGTGATCTTACCCTCCCCTGCCTCACAGTGATCTTACCCTCCCCCACCTCACAGTGATCTTACCCTCCCCCCCTCACAGTGATCTTACCCTCCCCCGCCTCACAGTGATCTTACCCTCCCCCGCCTCACAGTGATCTTACCCTCCCCCACCTCAGAGTGATCTTACCCTCCCCCACCTCACAGTGATCTTACCCTCCCCCCCTCAGAGTGATCTTACCCTCCCCCACCTCACAGTGATCTTACCCTCCCCCACCTCAGAGTGATCTTACCCTCCCCCTGCCTCAGAGTGATCTTACACTCCCCCACCTCAGAGTGATCTTACCCTCCCCCCCTCAGAGTGATCTTACCCTCTCCCTGCCTCAGAGTGATCTTACCCTCTCCCACCTCACAGTGATCTTACCCCCCCCCCCTCACAGTGATCTTACCCTCCCCCCCCTCACAGTGATCTTACCCTCCCCCCCTCAGAGTGATCTTACCCTCCCCCCCTCACAGTGATCTTACCCTCCCCCCCCTCAGAGTGATCTTACCCTCCCCCGCCTCAGAGTGATCTTACCCTCCCCCGCCTCACAGTGATCTTACCCTCCCCCCCCTCAGAGTGATCTTACCCTCCCCCCCTCACAGTGATCTTACCCTCCCCCCCTCAGAGTGATCTTACCCTCCCCCACATCAGAGTGATCTTACCCTCCCCCCCTCACAGTGATCTTACCCTCCCCCCCCTCACAGTGATCTTACCCCCCCCTCACAGTGATCTTACCCTCCCCCCCTCAGAGTGATCTTACCCTCCCCCCTCAGAGTGATCTTACCCTCCCCCCCCTCACAGTGATCTTACCCTCCCCCCTCACAGTAATCTTACCCTCCCCCCCTCACAGTGATCTTACCCTCCCCCCCTCACAGTGATCTTACCCTCCCCCCCCCTCACAGTGATCTTACCCTCCCCCCCTCAGAGTGATCTTACCCTCCCCCCCTCAGAGTGATCTTACCCTCCCCCCTCAGAGTGATCTTACCCTCCCCACCTCAGAGTGATCTTACCCTCCCCCGCCTCACAGTGATCTTACCCTCCCCCACCTCACAGTGATCTTACCCCCCCCTCACAGTGATCTTACCCCCCCCCCTCACAGTGATCTTACCCTCCCCCACCTCACAGTGATCTTACCCCCCCCCCTCACAGTGATCTTACCCCCCCCCCCTCACAGTGATCTTACCCTCCCCCCCCTCAGAGTGATCTTACCCTCCCCCCCTCAGAGTGATCGTACCCTCCCCCCCTCACAGTGATCTTACCCTCTCCCACCTCAGAGTGATCTTACCCTCCCCCCCCTCAGAGTGACCTTACCCTCCCCCCCCCTCAGAGTGATCTTACCCTCCCCCACCTCACAGTGATCTTACCCCCCCCCCCCTCACAGTGATCTTACCCTCCCCCCCTCAGAGTGACCTTACCCTCCCCCACCTCACAGTGATCTTACCCTCCCCTGCCTCACAGTGATCTTACCCTCCCCCACCTCAGAGTGATCTTACCCTCCCCCGCCTCAGAGTGATCTTACCCTCTTACATCCCAGGCATTTGAACCATCCCAGCCTGGCTCTTTTCTAGCGCTTATCTACCTGTTCTGTGAAGTAATCCACCTGGACTGGGTCCAGCTTGATTTGCGTGATTCCCTTCTTTGCATCCTCTCTTTGTACTTTCAAAATAATGTACTACACTTGACCCCGCCCCCTATCAGCCTCACTGTGAATGTATCTCACATAAGCCACGCATCAGTAGAGTTACCACAGGAATAAGTCCAGAAGACCTGGATGTTGGCACTTCCGGTTCCTACATGTGAAAGTCAATGGGATTTTCGTATGGGGATTTTGGTTAAATGCTTTTAAATAAATAAGGTCTGTCGTTAACAAAAGTTTATGAAACGGCAAACTTTGAGTTTAGCAAAGATAATATTCACAAATGAGGGCCACTTTTAGGGTTTTCGAAGCGTAAATGTTTTTTTAAAGGCGATTTCCAGATAACGCTTCAAAAGTCATCAAAGTGGTCCTCATTTTGTGAAGATGATCTTGCTGAACACAACGTTTAGCTGTTTCATAAACCTTTTAACCACAGGCCTTATTTCCCGCATTTAACCCAAATTCCCATACAAAAATCCCATTGGCTTTTTTTACATGTAAGAACCAGGAAGTGCAGCCGACAAAAATACCTGATCCCTGCAGTACTTAGTCTATTCCACCTGCTTTGTAGCATATTCCCTCCAGTTGATTCTCTTTTCCTTTATAAACCCAGGCAGCACTCTGTCATTCATTCCTTCCTCACTTTCTTTTACTCTGTCCCTTTTTCCCCCCTGTCTTCACTGGTCTGTTGTATTGTACCTGTTGTCTGTTGTATTGTACCTGTTGTCTGTTGTATTGTACCTGTACCCTACTGGGGAGTAGCTAGACTGCCTGAACACCTCCCCCAGCTCCTGGTGCCGGAGGTTCTGGCTGAAGAGGAGAGTAGGTATTGTGCACTTCTCCAAATCTTTTGTTGAGGCTGCCTCCTCCGAGAGTCCAGAAAAGGTTAGAAAGCCGTGTGTCATTTGAATGGCATGCCTCCTCGCAAACTGGCTCTCCACATTTACCCGACTTGTTAGTGAGTGAGCACGCAAAACAGCTGCTTCACTGTTTTGACCAACTGACCCAATTGTGTCTTGTTTTGTTTTGTTTTGTTTTGTTTTGTTCTGTAGGATGCAATGCGTGATCATTATGACTCCGGTAAGCGAATCTAACTCATCTGCTTTATTGGTGAACATCAACTCGTGGCGCGTCATTAGCTTCATGTCATATACACTGATGGACTTCTTGACTAGTCTTTCATCCTGCATCCGTTGTTTTCCATTCCAGGCTTCTTAGCGGGGAGCTCCCCCAGCCAGAGCCCTACAGGCTGGTCCCAGGCCCAGTCCAGAATCCCTGCACCGGCCCAGCGAGAGAGGGCTACGTCCTTCAACACTCAGGAGAAAAATAAAATTGTGAGTTCTTCGTCCCTCTTCCTCTGTGTGTGATGATGATGATGGTGCTCTGAAGAACATCACAGCTATCAATACTCCCTGTTGTTCTTCTGCAATCATCAAGCCAAGAGAGAAGACTGGCTTTTGTGATGTTCCTCGGACTTGTGTTGCCGTGGTAACTGAATGTGTGCGTCTCATATCAGTTGCACCTTTTTTCTTTCGCTTTCCTCCAGAGGCCTCGAGACAAGCGAGACTCCAACTACTACTGGGAGATCGAGGCCAGCGAGGTGGTGCTGCACTCCCGCATCGGCTCAGGCTCCTTTGGAACCGTCTACAAAGGGAAATGGCACGGTAGGAAGACTACTCGGGAAGGGGGTGTGGCCCCGCACATTTGTCACTATCATCGTGTTCTTGTTTTCCTACTACTCTTTAGACTTTTTAAATGACAAGCAAACTTTGTAGCCTGTAGCATCAGTGTAGCCTGTAGCATCAGTGTAGCCTGTAGCATCAAGTCTGTAGCATCAGTGTAGCCTGTAGCATCAGTGTAGTCTGTAGCATCAGTGTAGCCTGTAGCATCAGTGTAGCCTGTAGCATCAGTGTAGCCTGTAGCATCAGTGATCAGTGTAGCATCAGTGTAGTCTGTAGCATCAGTGTAGTCTGAGCGTGTAGCATCAGTGTATCAGTGTAGCCTGTAGCATCAGTGTAGCCTGTAGCATCAGTGTAGCGTGTAGCATCAGTGTAGCCTGTAGCATCAGTGTAGTCTGTAGCATCAGTGTAGCCTGTAGCATCAGTGTAGTCTGTAGCATCAGTGTAGCCTGTAGCATCAGTGTAGTCTGTAGCATCAGTGTAGCCTGTAGCATCAGTGTAGCATGTAGCATCAAGTCTGTAGCATCAGTGTAGTCTGTAGCATCAGTGTAGCCTGTAGCATCAAGTCTGTAGCATCAGTGTAGCCTGTAGCATCAGTGTAGCATGTAGCATCAAGTCTGTAGCATCAGTTCTAGCCTGTAGCATCAGTGTAGCGTGTAGCATCAAGTCTGTAGCATCAGTGTAGCCTGTAGCATCAGTGTAGCCTGTAGCATCAAGTCTGTAGCATCAGTGTAGCGTGTAGCATCAGTGTAGTCTGTAGCATCAGTGTAGCCTGTAGCATCAAGTCTGTAGCATCAGTGTAGCCTGTAGCATCAGTGTAGCCTGTAGCATCAGTGTAGTCTGTAGCATCAGTGTAGCGTGTAGCATCAGTGTAGTCTGTAGCATCAGTGTAGCGTGTAGCATCAGTGTAGTCTGTAGCATCAGTGTAGTCTGTAGCATCAGTGTAGCCTGTAGCATCAGTGTAGTCTGTAGCATCAGTGTAGTCTGTAGCATCAGTGTAGCCTGTAGCATCAGTGTAGTCTGTAGCATCAGTGTAGTCTGTAGCATCAGTGTAGCCTGTAGCATCAGTGTAGTCTGTAGCATCAGTGTAGCGTGTAGCATCAGTGTAGCCTGTAGCATCAGTGTAGCATCAGTGTAGCCTGTAGCATCAGTGTAGCGTGTAGCATCAGTGTAGCCTGTAGCATCAGTGTAGCCTGTAGCATCAGTGTAGTCTGTAGCATCAGTATAGCGTGTAGCATCAGTGTAGTCTGTAGCATCAGTGTAGTCTGTAGCATCAGTGTAGCCTGTAGCATCAGTGTAGCCTGTAGCATCAGTGTAGTCTGTAGCATCAGTGTAGTCTGTAGCATCAAGTCTGTAGCATCAGTGTAGTCTGTAGCATCAGTGTAGCCTGTAGCATCAGTGTAGTCTGTAGCATCAAGTCTGTAGCATCAGTGTAGTCTGTAGCATCAGTGTAGCCTGTAGCATCAGTGTAGCCTGTAGCATAAGTGTAGTCTGTAGCATCAAGTCTGTAGCATCAGTGTAGTCTGTAGCATCAGTGTAGTCTGTAGCATCAGTGTAGTCTGTAGCAGCATCGCTTTCCATCTGAGTTTACAGAGACTTCCCTACATCAAAGGCAATGGAGCACTTGACTCAGATGTCAGATGTTGTTGTTTTAGGCGATGTAGCGGTGAAGATCTTAAAGGTGACCGACCCGACGCCAGAGCAGTTCCAGGCGTTCAGAAACGAGGTGGCCGTACTGAGGTAAGAAACGCAGCATGGTGCAAATTAGGGGTGTCAAAAATAATCGATTATAAGATGCATCGTGATGCGGATGTGCACGATTCTGCATCGATTCCTTTTTTTTCTTAATAATGGAATAAAACATAATGGAAGTAAATGCATTTGTTAATTTTAATTATGGATCATAATACAATGCAATTCCAAATGCACTTTATTTTAACACGTTAATTGCCAAGAACGAGTTGAGTCGTCAAACACAATCCAGCTGTTCACTGCCAACGACGAGTAGAGTCGTCAAAAAAATGTTTTTTTTTTTTTTGACCGTGGGATGTGCATCTAACCCTTTTACATCTCTTATATAGTTATTGGAGCCACCGAACGTTTACAACCCATTCCACCGACCCACTAAGTGGCAACAGTGCTCTCCTGACTAGAGGAAGGAAAGCATTTTTTTTAACTTGTCACGCCATTCTCACCCCAGCCATTCTCATGAAAATGGATGGGGGAAAACGCTTTCTTTTTCGCGCTGATTGCTGGCGATGCGGGATTGCAAATTTACATAATAGATTACAGTTGGAACACACTTTGAAACACGCAGCATAAATATGACCAGAATCGCAAAAGCTTCTCTCAACCAAAACTCCAAGAAGCGAGCGAGTCCATGCCGACTTCCTCAAACAGCGGCCGTGCAGACAGGCACAGGACAGCAGCAAAGCACTGAGACTGTGACGGCCGCTGCAGCCAAGAAGAGGGAGGAGTTGAAGCAACTCTCCCTCTCGCTCTCTCCCTCTCTCTCTCTCTCTCTCGCTCTCTCTCTCTCCCTCCCTCCCTCTCTCTCTCTCTCTCTCTCTCCCTCTCCCCCTCTCACTAGGATTAAACCTAGTGCGTCTCCCTCCCGAGAGGGAGGGAGAGAGAGAGAGGGAGGGAGAGCGAGAGGGAGGGAGAGAGAGAGAGAGAGAGAGAGAGAGGGAGGGAGAGCGAGGGGAAGGGAGAGAGAGGGAGAGAGAGAGAGAGAGCGAGAGGGGGAGGGAGAGAGAGAGAGAGCCAAAAATGAATGGTTAAAGTGACAGTTCTATCGAATTTCACAAAAAGCCGTTTATCTCTGAATATTTTTTCTGACGCTAAAACCATGCTGTATTCAACTGCTAATGCTTACATAACTACTAACTAGGGATGTCAACGGTTAACCGTTAATCGATTAACCGTCGCTAACGTCGTTGTTCGGTTATTGCTGTCGGTCTATCAGTTAATATTAAAAAAAAAAAAAAAAAAAAAAAAAATTTTTTTTTGTTTTTTTTGGTCTATTTACTCAATGAGCTCATGCCCAAACAAGGCGTGTCTATTTAGATGCTGAAATGTTAATGCTTTTTGTGTTAGAAATTCTAACACAAAAAGAATTTGTGTTGAAATGTTGATGCTTTTTGTTAATGCTTGTTAATGCTTTTTGTGTTAGAAATTCTAACACAAAAAGCATTAACATTTCAGCATCTAAATAGACACGCCTTGTTTGGGCATGAGTTCATTGAGTAAATAGACAAAAAAAAAAAAAAAATTTTTTTTTTTTTTTTTATATTAAAAAATTATGAATTAACCGATAGGTTAATCGATTATTAGCGTCGGTTAATCGAAAGTGAAATTAACCGAAAATTGACATCCCTACTACTAACTCTACAAACTAACTCTTTTAGACAGAGAAAGTACACATTCTATTAGTACTTTTGAGATATTGTATGTTCACAAACTCCAAGCAGAAAATAATCCTCGGCTCTTGTAAAATGAGCCACAATCCTCAAAAAACGGCTTGGCAGAAGCTACCTACAGCAAGAAAAAAACGGCTGGCAGTCAATGTGTTAAAAGTAGCCACACAGTGAGGAAAAAAGAAAGTGAGAAAAAATAAATCATGTATTGGGGGAAAAAAGTGCATCGATAATCGTTTTATAATCAAATGGTAGCCCTCTGAATCGTAATCAAAATGGTGAGGCCAGTGAAGATTCACAGCCCTCGTGCAAATGGATACGTTTGTGGTACGTCGCCTTTGCCTCAAAGTTTGATCTCATCGTTGTTTGTTTTTGGGCGATTTCCTCTTCCCCTCTGGTCGCAGGAAAACACGACATGTCAACATCCTGTTGTTCATGGGCTACATGACGAAGGACAACCTGGCCATCGTGACCCAGTGGTGTGACGGCAGTAGCCTCTACAAACATCTCCACGTCCAGGAGACCAACTTACAGATGTTCCAGCTCATAGACATCGCCAGGCAGACGGCTCAGGGCATGGAGTAAGTCTTAAAGATGCTCTGTTTTGACTTTTCACTGTTAAGCTGAGCTGAGATGTCATCTAATTTCGCTCTCATTTTCAGTTATTTGCATGCAAAGAACATCATTCACCGCGACATGAAATCCAACAGTATCCTTTCTATCAGCTGTTTCACAATGTGTACTTGTGTGAAGTGTACTGATTAAAAAACCACAATTATCTTCATATCGGTAAGTCTCTTTGCCTTCTTCAG
This sequence comes from Poromitra crassiceps, assembly GCF_964638095.1. NCBI lineage: Eukaryota > Metazoa > Chordata > Actinopteri > Beryciformes > Melamphaidae > Poromitra > Poromitra crassiceps. The sequence goes on along the minus strand of NC_139629.1, from coordinate 51,270,430 downwards.
TCTGTGCTTTAGCTGTGGTTCCTTGACAGCAGTATAGACATCTTCTTGCATGAAGGGCTGGCAGTGAAAATTGGGGACTTCGGCCTGGCCACAGTGAAGGCCAGATGGAGTGGCTCCCATCAGGTGGAGCAGCCTTCTGGATCCATTCTCTGGATGGTCAGTACACATCTTTCATCTCAGTAGAAGAACACTAGAATAACTATATTGCAGTAGAGGAGTTTCTGTGGCTGAGACTCTTGAGTGGTTCTCAACTGGCCTCGCCTCACAACCCACATTTTTCCTTAGTCATTAAACCGCGACCCAAATTTCAGATTGAGTTTTCTCCAGGCCGATATCTTTTTAAACACGTCGTTTAAACTGGTGATGCTCATCAAGTTTTAAGAATCTAAATTGAACTGTATGAAATATGAAATAAAAAGGCAGACTTTTCTTGAATTGAGCCTCTGAAAGACTAACGTCAGCCACGGATGCCGGCGTTCTCGAGGAGTAGAAAAACATTTATTTTTCATGCACGCGTCCGTGGCCAGTGGGTTGTGACCCACCAGTTGAGGACCACTGCTTTAGAGGCTATAAAAACAAACAAAACACTCCATTCAAAAATCGAATTTGAAAATGTTCTTCTGTGTGTGTGTGTGTGTGTGTGTGTGTGTGTGTGTGTGTGTGTGTGTGTGTGTGTGTGTGTGTGTGCGCGCGTGTGTGTGTGTCCTTCTGTCCTAAGGCTCCTGAGGTGATCCGGATGCAGGATAACAATCCCTACAGTTTCCAGTCTGATGTCTATTCCTATGGCATTGTTCTGTATGAGCTGATGACGGGAGAGCTCCCATACTCCCACATAGCAAACAGAGATCAGGTGAAGTGACAACGTTAAAAAACATGGCTTATCTGGCGTGTCCTCATGGTACCGACAGTACATACATACTACGTGACAGTGACATTGTGTGGCTACTAGAACTAGACTCTGTCCGCCCTCTCAGCCTCCCTGCAAACTCTGCTGTCTTGATTGATTGATACCTGAGTATTTGTGTGTACCCCTTTAAGTGACGCGGTTCGCGGTCTTGTGTGTCTTAAAGGGATACACACACAAATGAGGGATATACACGCAAAGGCTGCATCAGGTGTCAATGGGTTAACAAAAACTAATTTGTCAAAAAAGTTGAGGCGTGTGACCGTCTGATACCTTGATAGAATTGATCAGGTCAAACAAAGCTGGAAGGGTGACCCATTTTCTGCCATGTTTAAGCTCCGCCACCCCCCCCCCCCACCCCACCCCACCCCCAGGCCAGAAGGTAGTGGAGGGGGTCTCAAGGGGGTTGTGGAGCTGGCCTAAGGCCCGCCATGGAACAGACGCAGTCACCCTGTAGTCACTGGCCTAATTTTAGACCCAGTGGCAGTAACACAACCCTGTGTTTGTGTGTGTGTGTGTGAGTGTGTGAGTGTGTGAGAGAGTGAGAGTGTGTGTGTGTGTGTGTGTGTGTGTGTGTGTGTGTGTGTGTGAGAGAGAGTGAGAGTGTGTGAGTGACTGAGCGCGCATGTGTGTGTGTGCGTGTCTGCGGTTCTATGTATACGTCGACTCACGCGCGCGGCTCTTGCCCCCGGCCTGGATCATGGCTCAACCCTTGTTCAATTTACGAGTTGTGTGTAAAAAAAAATGTTTATCCCATTTTTATCCCCCATTAGTGCTAACGTAATTTATGTATCCTGGTTGCTACTCCACCCTCTGCCGATCTGGGGAGAGCCGAAACTGGCTCCATGCTTCCTCCGAGACATGGGCAGTTAGCCAGCCGCTTCTTTTCACCTGACAGGGGAAGCTTCACCGGTAGGACATAGCACATGGGAGGTTCACGCTATTCCAACCAGTTCCCCTCCCTCTGAACAGGCGCCCCTAACGACCAGAGGAGGAACCACATTAGCAACCAGGATATTGCATGTTTTGGTGAAGGGGGTTCCTATATGAAGGAAACCCCCGGGAGGCACGGGGAGAACATGCAAACTCCACACAGAAAGGCCCCTTTTGATGACCCCACCCCGGCGGTGGGCACTCGAGGACACGCATTCCTTCAGCGTTCACATCGTCCCAGGTGGGAATCGAACCCAGGACCTTCGAGCTGTGAGGCGTATATGATTCACTGTTGTAGCCTTAATTCTCCTTGATGGAATGACTCTGTGCTCAGCTGACCTGGTCTTATCGTACGTCATCTCTGTAGTCAGTGTCATACACATTACACTCAGACAGACCCTCACAATAGCTCCAGGGTTTGAGATGCCTCTCGCCGTAGACTCACCGGCCATATCTCCAAAGGATCTCAGAGGTGGACTGCTGATGTAGCATTATGATGCTGATGTAGCATTATGATGCTGATGTAGCATTATGATGCTGATGTAGCATTATGATGCTGATGTAGCATTATGATGCTGATGTAGCATTATGACCAGGCTGTGACATAGGCCGTCAGTCTCATCTGCTGTCTGTGATTGTTGTCTCCTCCCAGATTATCTTCATGGTGGGTCGGGGCTATTTGTCCCCAGACTTCAGCAAGCTCTACAAGAGTTGCCCCAAAGCTATGAAGAGGCTGGTGGCTGACTGCACCAAGAAGCTGAAGGAGGAGAGGCCGCTCTTCCCCCAGGTACACAACTGTCCCGCTAATTATGACACTGAAGAACTTCACTCCACATGAAGAAGAGTGCTCAGCTCAAATCTGTTCCTGCTCTCATCTGTCGTGTTTGCCCCCCCCCCACCACCCCCCTTCCTTCCAGATCTTGTCGTCCATTGAGCTTCTCCAGCATGCCCTCCCCAAGATCAACCGCAGTGCCTCAGAACCCTCCCTGCACAGAGCTTCTCACACCGAGGACATCAACGTCTGCACGCTGACCTCCAGCAGACTGCCGGTGTTCTAGAGGCTCAGACGCCACCGCCCCTCCTCCTCCTCCTCCTCTTCATCGTCATCTTCTCCTCCATTAAATATCGGAAATAGTCCACACACACACACCTGCAATATGCCCAACCTACACACACACACACACACACACACACACACACACACACACACACACACAGAACGAGAGCTACAGACGCAGGTTCAGACACAAACACACTTATGTACTCGCTATATCTTAATATCTTAATTGTGATGGGGGAGAAAGAGGAGGCGTGACTGGATGACATTGATGGACGATGGTTTGCAGATGGTTCTACGCCTGAAGAGGATGTCAGCCGACAGGCATTGGGCTGGTTCTTCACTTTACCCGCTGCAGCAATGATGGGGTTCTGAAGAGGCTCCCTCGTGGCAATGCAGTCGGTGAAATTTGTAAATATATGCACGCACATCTACCTACAGACAGAGACAAAGAGACATTGAAGGAAGTCCAAAAGAAGGAGAGATGCGTGTCTCTCTCTTTGACTTGGGCTCTGTTATGTGAAGCACACCCTTCTGTCTGGCTGCCCTGGTTTGTGATGAGGAGGACCTCCAGCGCTTACCTGCCTTAAGAGGAAACACAAGCCTGAACCTCCAGCGCTTACCTGCCTTAAGAGGAAACACAAGCCTGAACGAAGATTCTGCACAACTCCACCTCCTCTGGTTATCAAAAACTAAGCAGTTGGATGTAGTCCATTTAGTTGCACAGCAGTATATGATTTTGCATCGTCTTAATCAGAATGGAGTATCTATGGGAAATTGTTATTGTTGTGTTCAACTTCTTTTAATAGGCCCTTTTCACAGTGGCCCATTTTGTGTCGAAAAGGCAGGGTAAACACAGGTGCAAGCAATACCTTAATGAGGGTTTCCAACTTCCAATCAGGGGAGTTGGAACCCCTCATTAAGGTTTTGCTTGCACCTATGAGGCCATTTACACCTGGCGTTAACATGTGTTTTCTGCCATCTGATTGCAATCAAATTGCAATCTGATTGCAATCTGATTGCTCAGATGGCAGAAATGGGTGTCCTCTCAATCCGCATAAAGTTGCTGTATCCAGAT
>NC_139629.1:51203958-51261458 GCF_964638095.1 Poromitra crassiceps | reverse complement strand
CTAATGTGTTGGATCTCTGTTTGATCTACTCAGAGAACAGACTTGCAAAAGACTTCCTCAGGTTGCGGATGGTCTCAGCGTTTGCCACGTCTTCACTGGCGGTGCGGAAAAAAGATGTGGCACTGCTCAGGGACTGGGACTTACTGGAACACAAGAGAATGACTACTTTGTTAGGGCAAATGGGTGAGACGACATCAGAGCAAACAACCCTCACAAATGACTTGTCTGTAATATGCTTAAATAATAATAATAATAATAATAATAATAATAGGTCTATTCTAGGTCACGATAGACTTCAAATAGCTACTACTGGCTGCCATGCATCACCCAGGTGGGTGCTACGCATCGGTGGTGGATGAGTTGAGTTCCCTCCCCTCCCTCCCTTGATATGTGAATTTTATTTTTATTTTTTTATTTTTTTATTTTTTATTTTACTATTTTACTGTATACTCATTTGAACATCATCAAGAGTTGAAGCTGTTCTTACTTCAGCTGTGGATGTGGCTGTGGTTTTCCCCCCATGGCGTGGTCTTCTACCAGAGACTGGTGCTGCTCAGGACCCGCAGACGTCTGTGCTCTCTGGGACGGGGTCTCTCCGTGAGGCCGGGCTGCTGCCTCCAGCTGGGCCTCAGGAGTACTTGAACTGTGCCGTCTCTGAAGCACAGGCTCCTCCGCTCCTGACTTGAGCTCGTCTTGGTTCACAGACTGGGCCTGGGAAGTGGGCTTAGGTCCTTTGGGGGTCAACTTTGCAGCAGGCCTTTGTGAAAGTAATCCTTGGGGTTCCACTGCGCCCCCTAATGTCAGTACAAGAGACACTTAATGATATTCAGGCATCTTTAGCTATGGAGAAAGAATAGTGAAGGATTGGTTTTTCGATGTGATGTTAGTCGATTCCTAGTATCTATTCACAGATGATTTAGGTTTATTCATGACACACACACACACACACACACACACACACACACACACACACACACACACACACACACACACACACACACACACACACACACACACACACACACACACACACACACACAGCAATCCCACATTGACATTGTATAGGGAAGGTTAGAAGCCACAAGAAGGCACAAAAAGCAGAGGGGATACAAGACCACAATAGCGATCATTATGCAATGTGGGGTGCTCAGGCTTGGTGCTTGTGGGGTGTTCAGGCTTGGTGCTTGTGGGGTGCTCAGGCTTGGTGCTTGTGGGGTGCTCAGGCTTGGTGCTCGTGTGCTGTGTGAATTTAGATTAGAGGGATACGCCCAGTCGTCTCCTCACTGTCAATAGGATGTAATTGATAAAGCCGAGAACGAATTTTGCTGAACAGAGCTGACTCTATTTTATCATGTCTCCTTAGGAAATCATATTACTCACAGCATAATCATAACAAATATGGCGACACAGACCAAACATATATTGCAAAGGAAGCTTTATTGCCAGTGACATAGGGGAAATATCCATAATGGAATTTTTTCCACAATATATTATTGTATTCTGTTCGTGATTTAAAACAGTCCAACACCAGCTTTAAAAGTACATACATTTAGTAAGTTACCATGGTCGTAAATAGTTGCAGTCCTGCAGGTTTGAAATACAAGGTCCACCTGGACACAACGGCCAAATAAACGTGTCCAGTAATTTATCAAATGTTTAATCAAAACCACTCAACCGAAGTCTAAGCGTGCAACTATTACAGACCGTGGCACCTCTGCACTGACTAAATGTCATGGCATATTTCCTAGAAAAGAAAACAACACATCCATAGAGCCTCAGGCATGGCTTTTACAAGGTTACTCTCACAGATACAATGGCACTTAATACACCTTGGAAAAGAATTGCACATAGAGCTTGCTGAACATATTGTATAGCTACCATCTAGTGACAAATTGTTGGAGAATGGTACAGTCTTTTTTACATTTGATTTGAGTGGTTATTTTTGTTTCACCATTTAGGGTATTATACACGTTAAATGGCCTCCACACACAAAAAAAACAATCAAAGTGATTTTATGTGACATCCATATAAAAAAAAAAGTGTTCAAATGAATTGAATGTGGATGACACATTTGTGACTATGGCTTCATGAATCGATTTTGATGGAAGATTCTGATTTAAAAAAGAAATCGCATGTGAAGTCAAAGACAAAGATATATTGCACTCTCCATCAACTCACGGGAGGGAGGAGTATGATAAGGCAAACACGTTGAATCTTTAAATGGCAGTTTAACAGGAGCACAACTCCACACAAAAAAGAGCCCACTTGCATTGTTGCCATGGAAACACCATAGCCAACATCCAGTGCGAGGACCACGGGAAGACTTTACGTCCGGTATTTCATGGTCGATCACACATAATGCAAGTTTTGATCATGAGCTGTTAATGTCTGCTTCCACACAACTGAAAGCAAGAAGACAATGGTATTTTGGAGACAGTATCAATTCACTGAAACGTGTATGTACTCTGTTCCTCTCACAGCTCTAGTCTTTCACGCTGTCACATCAAACTCCCCATGACCAACCAACCGCAGGCCCAACAGTCCCCTCCCAGATATTTACAGTGTGGGTTACTGGAGTGCAAAGAGAGTGATTGAAAGTAAATAATTTCTTCTTTGGTTCAAAATTATACAAATATATTGAAGTTGTGTGACCTAGACCTTCTACAGGATGCCCCTGTTAAGACATAATTTATATAATAAAAACTAGATATCAGTCTATTTTTAATATGTATTATGACTCCATCTACCAGTAAACAAGTAATCTATTTTCTAGTGTTATTATAAACGTCCTTTAAGAAAGGCAACATACAACTCCTCTGCATCCTGCATGTGTATGCAGGAGTGCACACCTTAGCACTCATTGTGGTAATGCATGTTTTTTTACGAATACATGTATCCTATAGAACTTATTCTATCCATTTCTTATAACAAATTGACAATGCATGAGTCACAGGGAACAGCTTGGATATAACAGCGATGTTACTTGAACATCCCAGTTGATCAGACATTTATAGTTGACTTTTACCTGCCTTTGTATGAATCATGCAAAACAAAAATAAATATCTACTGTATTCACTATATGTATGAAAATAATCACCACTACAGTCATACGCACCCACATGTACATATTGAGATATACACAAAACTCCAAACTGCACGACAAACCACAGTTTGAACAATATCTAAAAGGTACACACCAAACTGAAGGTACACACACACCAAACTGAAGGTACACACACACCAAACTGAAGGTACACACCAAACTGAAGGTACACACCAAACTGAAGGTACACACCAAACTGAAGGTACACACCAAACTGAAGGTACCAAACTAAAGGTACACACCAAACTGAAGGTACACACCAAACTGAAGGTACACACCAAACTGAAGGTACCAAACTGAAGGTACACACCAAACTGAAGGTACACACCAAACTGAAGGTACACACCAAACTGAAGGTACCAAACTGAAGGTACACACCAAACTGAAGGTACACACCAAACTGAAGGTACACACCAAACTGAAGGTACCAAACTGAAGGTACACACCAAACTGAAGGTACACACCAAACTGAAGGTACACACCAAACTAAAGGTACACACCAAACTGAAGGTACCAAACTGAAGGTACACACCAAACTGAAGGTACACACCAAACTGAAGGTACACACCAAACTGAAGGTACACACCAAACTGAAGGTACACACCAAACTGAAGGTACACACCAAACTGAAGGTACACACCAAACTGAAGAACGGAAAGAGGGGTAGGTGGCAAAGAAAAGATTGATAGCTGGGTTAAACAGGAGGTGGCACAGAGCAGCACTGAACTCAGTTTAGGCACAATCTGCATTTTACATCATCAACAACAGCCCCAAAGAAAAAGCACAGCTACTGGAACAGAAGTGACCGTTACAAGCACACAAATCAACAGCTCAACAAGTAGACAGTACACTTTGACACTGCATAGAGGAAAAAACACAGTTCAGGCCAGCACTCCGCTGTGCCAAGCTAACGTCACCAAGATCTGAGTCTAGCTATCAGCGTCCACACGCGCCTCTGCGTCTGTGGTTCAGCGAATGCACATCACTGTTGTCTAGACAATGAGACTATCGCCCTGCTCTTCCCCCCCCGGGTGACTCAGTTGGCCTGGACTGGTTTTGGACCCACTGCAACGCCATTGCAGTCCAGAATGTACTGCAGACAACCTTGAGGTGGGCGCCCGGCACCGTTCTTAGTGGGTTCAGCTACAATCTCCCCTTTCTGTCCAGTACCCTAAAGAAAGACACAGACATAATTCACTTTGCTGTGTTCCTCATAGCGAGATCTCAAAATGCTTAAAGGAACACTCCGCCCATTTTCAACCAGCTTTGTATCATTAGAACATCAGTACAGTATATCAGAAAACTGTAAACAGTTTTGAAGTCTGTCATTTAATTTGACAGTTATTGAGTGTTAAAGTGTGGACCAGTGACATCACTGGTCCACACTAACTCAAATGAATAACTCATTCACTCAAATCAACTCTCAATAACTGTCAAACTATTCATCATTCATCTAGTTTGACAGTTATTGAGAGTTGATTTGAGTGAATGAGTTATTCATTTGAGTTAGTGTGGACCAGTGATGTCACTGGTCCACACTTTAACACTCAATAACTGTCAAATTAAATGACAGACTTCAAAACCGTTTACAGTTTTCTGATATACTACTGATGTTCTAATGACACAAAGCTGGTTGAAAATGGGCAGAGTGTTCCTTTAAGTGAAGCTAATACAAAGAAACGAAATAAAAATAAAAATGGATACTGTTGCATAATGATCCATGACTTAGTAACATTGATGACATCCTCCTAATGTATCTCCATCACGTTTGTTTGACTGATTTGCCCCCCTGCTGTCCCGGTCATTGTTCCACCCCATCTGCCGATCTGGGGAGAGCCGTAGACTAGCACCATGCCTCCTCCGATACATGTGTAGTCGCCAGCCACTTATTCTCACCTGACATCGAGGAGCTTCACCGGCAGGACGTAGAGCGCAGGAGGCTATCCCCCCCCAGTTCCCCTCCCCCCCGAATAGGCGCCCCGATTGACCAGAGGAGGTGCTAGTGCTGCGACCAGGACTCATACCCCACGGTCAATTGTGTCTGTATAGGAACGTCTGACCACGCCGGAAGTACCACTGCCGGGAATTGAACCCGCGTGTCCGCGGTGGGCAGGCGAGTGCACCCAGATGCCCCTCCTCCTCCTGTTTCTAATGGGTGTGACTGCTTGTATGTGTGTGCAGATGCCCCTCCTCCTCCTGTTTCTAACGGGTGTGACTGCTTGTATGTGTGTGCAGATGCCCCTCCTCCTCCTGTTTCTAATGGGTGTGACTGCTTGTATGTGTGTGCTGTGACTCCTCCTCCTGTTTCTAATGGGTGTGACTGCTTGTATGTGTGTGCTGTGACTCCTCCTCCTGTTTCTAATGGGTGTGACTGCTTGTATGTGTGTGCTGTGACTCCTCCTCCTGTTTCTAATGGGTGTGACTGCTTGTATGTGTGTGCAGATGCCCCTCCTCCTCCTGTTTCTAATGGGTGTGACTGCTTGTATGTGTGTGCAGATGCCCCTCCTCCTCCTGTTTCTAATGGGTGTGACTGCTTGTACGTGTGTGCTGTGACTCCTCCTCCTGTTTCTAATGGGTGTGACTGCTTGTATGTGTGTGCTGTGACTCCTCCTCCTGTTTCTAATGGGTGTGACTGCTTGTATGTGTGTGCAGATGCCCCTCCTCCTCCTGTTTCTAATGGGTGTGACTGCTTGTATGTGTGTGCAGATGCCCCTCCTCCTCCTGTTTCTAATGGGTGTGACTGCTTGTACGTGTGTGCTGTGACTCCTCCTCCTGTTTCTAATGGGTGTGACTGCTTGTATGTGTGTGCTGTGACTCCTCCTCCTGTTTCTAATGGGTGTGACTGCTTGTATGTGTGTGCTGTGACTCCTCCTCCTGTTTCTAATGGGTGTGACTGCTTGTATGTGTGTGCTGTGACTCCTCCTCCTGTTTCTAACGGGTGTGACTGCTTGTATGTGTGTGCTGTGACTCCTCCTCCTGTTTCTAATGGGTGTGACTGCTTGTATGTGTGTGCTGTGACTCCTCCTCCTGTTTCTAATGGGTGTGACTGCTTGTATGTGTGTGCTGTGACTGTGTGCTACTGTACCTGTGATGGCTGTATGGTGGTGGGTCTCTGCGGGGCGTTGGCTGCCTTCTCTGCTGACTGGCCCATTTTCTCCAGCACCATGTCAGCAATGAGCTGCCTGTCCTCAGCCTGGTGCTCCCCGACCAGAGGCATGGAGGAGCCCACCACCTGAGGGGGAGATGGTGTTGATGTTACCTCATTCACAATTGGTCTGTGTGTCACATTTACCGGTAGTTGAAGTCATCTGCTGCAGCAGCAGTGTGCCTAAAGAAACAGGCAACGCTTGTGCTTTCATCATCCCAAGGTACTATACTGAACACATGCATTTTTCTTTATTTTTACTATTTTTCACATTTGAGAATAATAGTGAAAGTCAAAAAGTGGTGACAAGATAGCTCAGCAGGCCAATATAAACAGTGAATAGAAAAAAGGGAGCTTCTTGATGCTTATAAAGAATTTAATTAATAAAGAAGTAATGTACAGGTATACTTAAATAGTTAATACACAATACATCTTCAGGACAGGACAAGTGCAGAATAATAGTGAAGACGGCAAACATAGGAAATAACACAAATGGAATGATGCAGTGACCAAAAAAGTGTCAAACAAATTAATCAAACTATTATATAGTTTAGATTTAGATTTTAGATTATTTAAAGTAGCCGGCCACCCTTCGCCTTGATGGAAAAACAAAAGGCAAAGCGTTTGGAAATAAATTCATACATACGCATCAACTTCACTATTTGTCTAAGAACAAAATCCAAGGATTGAAGCATACACCTTTAGATCAAAATGGCTAGAAGATCGTAAAAAATTGTACATTCAATCAGGTGTGTCCAAACTTTTGAATGGCAGTGTATGTTCACACCATTGTATTGTAAGTTACACAATTTTAATTTGAAGTTGCACATTTTTCTTGCTCAGATATTCAAAGCTAGTTGAGTGAATGCCAAACTCAGTGAGCCCTACCTCTGTGATGGAATCTCTGCCATCTTTGCCGTGGATGGCTTTGACTGCACAGATCTCCAGACCCCCGAAGATCTCTGAGCAGGTGTCCACCCACAGCTTGTACCTAAACAGAGCAGAACATCAAGTTACAATCACATTAGGTTCGCTTGCAAATAATCTACATGTTAAACACTATTAATTCGCCACTTTCGAACTGTGTTGATCTGCACACATTCATCTATGTGTGCAGGGTGACTTCCTCATTCAAGACTCACTTGTCAGTCATGGCCACCTGCTCAAGCATAGCTGAGCCTGTGTTGGTCTTCCAGTTACCAGATATAGACGTTCTCCTAAAAAGTGCACAAAGCATAAAGAAGAAAACAACTTCAGTCCAACCCGCTCCCCCCCCGCATGTATTCATAACGTAAAGCCAAACCAGCAGAAGTACATACATGTAGGCTTTGTAGTCATTGCCAATCTTCTGGATCCTGATGTCGTACTTGGAGTCGATGAGAGGCTCTGTGGTGGTGTAGGTCTGGGTGAGAGCCACGACACTGGCTATGTCCTGGAACTTACTGTGGTTGTCCACCTTCACCTACACACAGCGGAGACCAAGGCCAATATAATAACGTGAGGGAACGTGAAGGCAGGTATGGATCTAAAAGCTACATCTCATCCTGTGTATAGGAGTTAGGAAGTTCCCCAAAAACAAAAGACACAACAACATGCAAAACAAAATCATCTATTCCTATTGCTGTATCCTATCCTCCAGCGATAGTAAACATCTCTATACCTTTCCAATACCAGAGTGGGCATGTCCGATCTTCACAACCACGGGGAATGACGGCATGGTGACCTGGGGTGAGAAAGTGCAAACCTTAAACTTGTTTGTTTTATATTATGTCTTTATATTGTGCTTTTGTTTCACAGCCACACCGCCTACAGCCCACAGTGTTACTTTTAGTGTCAAATTTCAAAAATTTCAATTTCAATTTCAAAAGAATTCAGAGAGCATTAGAAGAGGGATGCAAAAAAGTAGCAGGGGACGAGCGGTTTCTCACCATCTCCTTGTAGTTGGGGTAAAAGGTCTGTTCGATTAGAGGGAACTTCTCGGCACCCAGCTTCCTGTACGTGTTGATTAACTGGGCAAACTGGACACACATACATCATCACTTTGTCATCATGGTACATTTGAAACAATCCTGCTCAGAGATAGGTTTAAATATGGAGACAGAGAGAGAGACTACATCCTTATTATATCCCTCTCCCGCTGTCTCTCCTGGATATAATGTACAACAGTAATGATCTCCCGCAGAACCCCCCCCCCCCTCCCCCGGGCTACTGCTGCTGCTGCTGCTGAGTGCCTACCGCCCAGGGCTTGTCACACAGGTTGTAGATGGAGTCCAGGGAGTTGATGGTGGGCACGCCTCCGTACTGCAGGCCGATGATCAGGTTGCGGAAGTCTTCGTTCTGGGTCATACTGAAGGCATGCTGGCGTATGAGGACAAAGTCTGGCTTGAAGGATCTAGAAAAGAGGAGGATGGTGGAGGTGTGACAGAAGTGTCATGATGACACAAATGAGACGCACTGTTAATGAGCTGCTGATGAGAGCCATTGTGCTAATGGCAAGAGAAATAGCTATCAGCATCAGCACCATATGTGACTGAATATCCGTCCTCCCCCTTCCTCTCTGTCTTCTCGTGTGTGTGTGTGTGTGTGTGTGTGTGTGTGTGTGTGTGTGTGTGTGTGTGTGTGTGCGTGTGCGTGTCTCACCTGACAACCTTGGTACCATTCCTCAGAACCTGCATGTCGACGTTGCAGGTACCGTTGGCATGAGCCACGATATTGATCTCATTGAATTCAGCCTGAGGAGTTGATGAATAAGAAGCACGTGAAGACGGAGTCCAAACTAAATAAAAGTAGTTATTATACTGGATATCACTGGATATGACAGGATATCACTGGATAGCACTGGATATCACTGGATATCACTGGCTTGGCAAAACTCACCTGCTCCACTCTGATGTCATAATCTCCATGCACTTTCTTTCCCCGGAACAATTTTCCCCTGGGCAAAGCAGAAACATGACAAATTGATTAACCTCTCGCACAATAATACAGATTGAGATTCCACATGGAATAATTTACTACCCCCGTGTTCCTCGAGCACTTGATATGAATCACTTTACAACAGCATGTGGAATATGAGTCAATATTGAATCATACTTCAGTTACTTTTATACTATAAAAGTAACTGTAGTATGATTCAATATTGACTCATATTCCTACATATATATATATATATATATATATATATATATATATATATATATATATATATATATATATATATATATATATATATATATATATATATATATATACTGTATATATATATATATATATATATATACTGTATATATATATATATATATATATATACACATATTATATGCAACAACCGCATGGACTTCATGGCACAGACAAATGCTTCTTAATATTTGACAATACTGCCTTTGTCAGCCTTTCTTAGAGCACATTCCAAGGTTAATAGAGCAATGATAAAACATGACAAACATTTGAGGTGATTCATTGTTTGTAGCCTCTTGTATCCCCATACCATACATCCACTCTTATACAATACAGACAGATGCAATTAGCCATTCCCCCTGAATAGTCCCCTGGCAGCGTCACCTAGTGGCTTATTAGTGAATGGCGCAGTGAGGTCACATGCTGACTGGATAAGTCTATATAGTGGCACCCTGCAGAGATGCAACCTGCAGAATGCTGAAGCCCATATGCTGATTGCAGCTGGGTCACAACATAAGCTTTAACAATGGAGACTAATGATCAGATTTAAATCACCACTAACAAGCCTCCAATACATATATTCCCTTCCCTTCCCTTCCCTTCCCTTCCCTTTCAGGTGCTCAAGTTGCCATGGAGGTTCTTCCATCTCATGAATTGTGTGAAGCTTCCCATGGCCACAAACTCAACCGTACACTTCAACTGACACTCATCCACCGCAGGGCAACGGTGCTGGAATGATGCAACGCAAAAGGTGACGAAACCTATAACATCCCACATTTCAATATAGCTGTGTTGGTATATTTTCTCAAGTTTGGAGTTGTCATTTCCTCTCAGCCTGCTGTTACACAACCTCTCTGTCTAGCAAGGAGGCCAAATGGAATAATTCAATTTACGTCTAATTGAAGCGGCGTGAGGGGGGGGCGTATTTAGCTGTGGATGAAAACAAGCGATGGAATATGAATTATGACTCTAGTTTAGGGGTGTCACAATATATCGTCCCACGAAATTTCGCGATAGTAAAACGTCACGATATGTATCGTTGAGATGAAATCTCATATCGCCAAAAATTTTTTTTTTTTTTTTTTTTTTTTTTTTTTTTTTTTTCAAAAAATAGACTAAGAAACGTCTTTGTTTGTTGAAGTTCAATGTGTGGAAAGTAGTTCAGTTGAACAAGTCTCTGAAGAGACACATGAGAAGTTATACAGGAGAGAAACCATTCAATTGAGTTTCTGGCAAAACTGTTTACTTGACAGGAAAAACTGAAGATGCATAAAAAATAGATTAAGAAAAGTCTTGTTGTTTGAGTTTGAAGAAAAACTGAAGATGCATAATGAGAATTTATACTGCTGAGAAACCTTTTAGTTCAAAGTAAATCTAAGTGACGGTGTAACTCATTCTATTTCAAGATAAGCCTTATCTCCAATCTCATGTTTTTTCTAGTTGTTATTGTAATAACAATTTCCCACAACAGCATGTTTTGTATTTGTGCATTTCAAATAAAATATTACTTTTCCAGTCATATATTGTCATTATTCAAGTTTAAAAAAATATTGTTAAAATCGTATCGTATCGTATCGTTATCGTGAACCCAGTATCGTGATACGTATCGTATCGTGAACTGAGTGTATCGTGACACCCCTACTCTAGTTCCAACTAACGTTTCGGTTCAACAACCTTCATCAGAATGAATGAATGATGAAGGTTGTTGAACCGAAACGTTATCAATAAAACTCCTCTAAGTCTTAAGTATGCTCCAGAGTGCAGACTTTTTTCCTTTTCAACGTATAGCCTTGTTAGTCTAGCACCTGGTTTGCATAGTGGATGTGCAGACGCTTCTCTCTACTCTAGTTCCAACTAAGACACAGTTCATACATACAAGCACAGAAAAGACGGTCTCTTGCCTGTTCTGACTTCATTTTGACATTCTGAGTTTATCTTTTTTTTCTGCATGTGGAATAGCTGTGTGAATAGCTGTATGGCATTAGCCTATGTGTTTGATCGGTGCTGTTTTCCTTTTCTTTTTTTAAGATTATTTTTGGGGCAGACAGGAGGGGTGGAGAGAGAGAGAGAGAGAGAGGGGAAGACATGCGGCAAAGGACCACGGGCCAGATTTGAACCCGGGTCGGCCGCGCGAAGGACTGAGCCTTTGTGGTACGGCTTCTCCGGCTCAGCATCACCACCACTACTTTCAATGTGATCTTCGACCATATTGCTATCAAAGAAGAATAAGAAGATTCCGTTACTCCGTGAAGGAATCTCTCATTTATGATGGACAGAAACACAATCTATGGTGCCATTCTTTCAGGCAACAGATGTCGTGAGATGATCGTGCTCACAGGCTGGCTTCTGAGACAGAGAGCCAAGACGAGGAGACAAGGCCAGGAGACAGAGGAGAAAGAGACACAGAGACAAGACGAGGAGACAAGGCCAGGAGACAGAGGAGAAAGAGACACAGAGACAAGACGAGGAGACAAGGCCAGGAGACAGAGGAGAAAGAGACACAGAGACAAGACGAGGAGACAAGGCCAGGAGACAGAGGAGAAAGAGACACAGAGACAAGACGAGGAGACAAGGCCAGGAGACAGAGGAGAAAGAGACACAGAGACAAGACGAGGAGACAAGGCCAGGAGACAGAGGAGAAAGAGACAGAGAGCCAAGGCCAGGAGACGGAGGAGAAAGAGACACAGAGACAAGACGAGGAGACAAGGCCAGGAGACAGAGGAGAAAGAGACACAGAGCCAAGACGAGGAGACAAGGCCAGGAGACAGAGGAGAAAGAGACAGAGAGACAAGACGAGGAGACAAGGCCAGGAGACAGAGGAGAAAGAGACAGAGAGCCAAGGCCAGGAGACGGAGGAGAAAGAGACACAGAGACAAGACGAGGAGACAAGGCCAGGAGACAGAGGAGAAAGAGACAGAGAGACAAGGCCAGGAGACAGAGGAGAAAGAGACACAGAGACAAGACGAGGAGACAAGGCCAGGAGACAGAGGAGAAAGAGACACAGAGACAAGACGAGGAGACAAGGCCAGGAGACAGAGGAGAAAGAGACACAGAGACAAGACGAGGAGACAAGGCCAGGAGACAGAGGAGAAAGAGACACAGAGACAATAGGATTTCCACAATAAATATATTCTCATTTTAGTTTCCACAACTCATCCTATCCTATAATAAGAATGTGAAGGCACTGCCTGTGTGTGTGTGTGTGTGTGTGTGTGTGTGTGTGTGTGTGTGTGTGTGTGTGTGTGTGTGTGTGTGTGTGTGTGTGTGTGTGTGTGTGTGTGCGTGCGTGCGTGCGTGCGTGCGTGCGTGCGTGCGTGTGAGTGAGTGAGTGAGTGTGTGAGGAGAATTGTGTTTGGCCACAGCTATGCCATTTTAGGTGCGATCACGCTGAATCTGTCAGGAAGTGTAATCATTAAAGTCTTTCTGATTCTGATTCTGATTCTGATTCTGATAATAAAGAGCACCCTGTGGGCAATCAGGGGAACCCAGAGTTTATTTTTATTTGAAAAATAGACTTATCCTAGAATAGAATCTTCTCCTCGGGAAGAGCCTGGTGACGCATGTAAAAAGAGAATTTCCCTATGGCGATAATAAGTAATGATTAATAATTGAGATCACAACACTTAGCTAAATATAATTTGAGTCCTAACTGTGCAGCCGGGGAGAGAAGAGAGAGAGGCAGAGAGATGAGCATCAATATGCACATGTGGACTTGAATTAAAGGTTCAATTAAAGTGATGCAAAACTAAATAACAAGACAGAAACAAATCTTTATCTTTAGCAACAAGCTACAGTACAACATAATACATTATCAGTATCCAAACGGCAGATTTCCAGAGCAGGACAGTAAAATAAATAGAGTATAATGGCAGGTTAGAAGTCATTGCCAGATGACATATTCCTGTGAGAGAGCAGTGCTGGGTGAGCTGGAACACGACATGAATCTTAATGTCTCATTATTAGTTAGCCTGCTTGGCATTCACTCTGGCATGTGAGTAATGTCACGATGAGGTTTTCAGCTGACAGTTAGGATGAGGTTTTAAGCTGACAGTACCAAAAGATTTTCTTTCAATTTGATCAGATGTCTGCTCACTATTTTCAACACCTTTTTATTTTGTTAATCTAAGTTCAGTTAGAACAAATAGTCCTATGTTTGTGATTTTAAACATTTTGAGTTCAAGCCATCTTAGCATCTCTGCTTTAACCCATTGATACCTGATGCAGCATTTGCGTGTATATCCCTCATTTGTGTGCGTATCCCTTTAAGACCGCGAACCGCGTGAGCGCAGTTCACGGTCTTAAAGGGATACACACACAAATGCTGCAGCAGGTATCAATGGGTTCATTTGAAATGCAGTAATGGTGCAGTTTGTGAAGAAGAGGTAAATCTCTGATCTGAGCCTGCTAAGTGAGACAGTGCCATCTGCCCTCTCTTTCAGAAGAGCAATTTATAGCACAGCATTCTCTCTCTGGAACAAAACACACAAGCGCCGAACACATAGACATGCTGGCTGAATGGCAGTGTGCTGCTGCATGTGTCTGTAGCTGTCGGGAACTTGCCAATTATCATGATTATAAAATCTCATTAATGCAAGTTGGACTAAAAACAACAACCATCTATCTCAATATAAACAGGCAACAGGGTTTTTCAACAAGCTCCTCTATGCAGTATTAGACTGGCTTCAGACAAAAGCTCAACTAATGGCCCACAATACTGTCTTCTATGTTCTAAATCAATGCAGAACAACTGGATAATATAGAAGGAGGAGAAGTGACCTCTGTAGACAGGTAGGTGGCAGACAAAGAGACAGGTTATGAGAAGAGATGGTATGTGTAGTACCTCTGTAGACAGGTAGGTGGCAGACAAAGAGACGGGTTATGAGAAGAGATGGTATGTGTAGTACCTCTGTAGACAGGTAGGTGGCAGACAAAGAGACAGGTTATTATAAGAGGTGGTATGTGTAGTACCTCTGTAGACAGGTAGGTGGCAGACAAAGAGACAGGTTATGATAAGAGATGGTATGTGTAGTACCTCTGTAGACAGGTAGGTGGCAGACAAAGAGACAGGTTATTATAAGAGATGGTATGTGTAGTACCTCTGTAGACAGGTAGGTGGCAGACAGAGAGACACGTTATCATAAGAGATGGTATGTGTAGTACCTCTGTAGACAGGTAGGTGGCAGACAAAGAGACAGGTTATGATAAGAGATGGTATGTGTAGTACCTCTGTAGACAGGTAGGTGGCAGACAAAGAGACGGGTTATCATAAGAGATGGTATGTGTACCAGGGGCGTAGGCAGAAATTAAATTATGGGTGGGCCTGGATAAAA
The DNA here is from genome assembly GCF_964638095.1 of Poromitra crassiceps. Classification (NCBI taxonomy): domain Eukaryota; kingdom Metazoa; phylum Chordata; class Actinopteri; order Beryciformes; family Melamphaidae; genus Poromitra; species Poromitra crassiceps. The sequence continues at coordinate 51,246,703 of NC_139629.1, read as the reverse complement.
TTGGGTGGGCCTGGATAAAATTGGTGGGGCGATTGCATGACAAAATTTTGTGTGCGAAGTGTGCAAAATTCCTAGCTGTCATGAAGTCGTCATGCATTAGACTCTGGAGATTATGTGCCCTGTGTTTTTAAGCTACAAAACCATTAGCTAGCAAGGCAGCAGCAAGTTTGCCTCTAGAAAACAAACAATTATTATTATTATTATTATTATTATTATTATTATTATTATTATTATTATTATTATTATTATTATTTTTTTTTTGGGTGGGCCAGGGCAAGAAGTGGGTGGGCCTGTGCCTACCCAGGCCCACTCGTAGAAACGCCCCTGATGTGTAGTACCTCTGTAGACAGGTAGGTGGCAGACAAAGAGACTTCTCAGGAGAAAATAAGGGAGGAGAAGAAGACTGTCTGCTGGCAAGTGCACACTGTTCCTTTTCTGTCAGGCACTACAAATATGGACTGTCTATGACCCAGATAACACTGGGAACAGTCTTACACATGAGGATATAGAAATGACACCATCACCCCTACAACACAACAGGCTCTGGAGCCGTGAGTGTGGCCTCAGAACAGCAAACCCATCCAAGCTTTGCGTGAAGTGAAAATGATCATGGCTGGCAAAGCATTTAAGAGAAGTCCACTGAAGCTGATACGGTTTAAGAGCAACCAGCGTATCTCATTCAGAGCAGGCAAGAAGACATGGATGTTAGGGTTACTACTCGTGCCAGTGAAGGTGCCTCTGACCAAGACACTGGCAAAAGTACTGGAGTTGGGCGCCGGGCGCTTTACTGCGGCTGCCCACGGGTCCTAAGTTCTAGATAGGTACCTAGTAGGCCTACCTAGTATAGGATGGGTCAAATGCAGAGCATACATTTACCCACTGGGATCATAAAGTCTACAAATACACATTGCACATAAAACACATAACCACACCACATTCAACTACATGTAAACGTCAGAATAGCACATGGGCTAAATAGTACAGGGACCCTCAGTTCCCCCCATATTGCGCTAAGCCGCTGTATTGCACCCTCCACACAAAATCACTATTTGACACCTCGACATTAAACGTATTGCACAGGAGACCCTGCTGACCCCTCCCTGACCCCTCCCTGACCCCTCCCTGACTGGCCTGCTGCTTTGGTTAAGCAACATAACTGCCTCAGAGAACACAACAGACTGATCAATGAGCCATTCTCTCTCATCTGCCTGAATGAATCAGAATGACATACGAAACAATAACAGTAATTATACCCTTCATGGCACTGTCACCTGAAACGAACAGTGAAATATTTCATTCATTGTATTGTTATTGCTCTCATTGCACTTCCACCTAAGTGCTGTTTGACTAGATGAGCTTGTAATATAATATAGCACTAATGAGGGTATGAGATTATGAATCATCTTGGTCACCACCACTGCTTGCTTGGCCAAGTTTAATGTGCAGTGATTAGCCATATCCTTCCTCTAGTTAGTTTAATGTGCAGTGATTAGCCATATCCTTCCTCTAGTTCAGTGTTTCCCAAACTATGGGTCAGGACCCAATTTGTGGGGGGGTGGGGGTGGGGGGGGGCTCGCCAACTGGTCGTCATGGCAACTCATTACCGTATGTTTTTTTGTGAGTTTGGGTCCCAGGGAGACACACAATGTATGTTTTGGGTCCCACGATGAAAAGGTTTGGGAACCCCTGCTCTAGTTTGTAATACAATGTTGGTACTTTTTACACTGCTTTCTATTCAGAATAGGATCTGTTTCATTGTTTTGTGCTACTTAGCAACCTCTAATCAACACAATCCAAGAAGCAAAGTGTCAGGATCGAGCCAGAGAGGTCTTATTGAGGCCATTTACACCTGGCATTAACATGCTTTTCTGTCATCAGATTGCAATCAGATTGAACTTGACCACTTGAAAGTACAGGTGCAAACGTCCCCAAGACATATTGAAGACGGATTGCAATCTGATCAGCCAGGGACGCATTGTGTGTCCACATTGAACACAAGTGTAAATGCAATGTGTCCTCTCAATCTGGATACAGCAACTGTATGCGGATTGAGAGGACACCCATTTTGGGTGATCAGATTGCAATCTGATCACCCAAAACGCATGTTAACGCCAGGTGTTAATGAAATCAGGCTAATGTGGTCAAGCACTATCTGAGTGCAATCTGATGACAGAAAACACATGTTAATGCCAGGTGTAAATAGCCTCATTGTCTGCAGCAATGTCAAGCTGTAAGCAACTGTTAACAAGACCACTGCTATGTTCCCATGATGCATATTCTTTGTTGCTCTCTCTCCTCTAGTTAGGATGATAAACAAGCACTGGTGGCTGAGTGATATGTCAGGTGTAATTAGTCTGGAGGCCTCTGCTTCCAGCATCTCATCTGGCTTTCATCTTCCATATGCTGCAAAGGGCACAACAGGACAAGGACTTGAAAGTGCTCCTCCCACACACAGTAAGAAGGCACGACACACAAAACACCCTACAGACTACAGCTGTGCCAACATTACAAAAAACAACAGCCTCTCTGCAAAACCCACAGCAAAATGAAGAGACATTACCTAGTCTTAAAGCTTGCCAACAGCTATCTTTTATGATATTGCTTTCAAACTTCCACTGTAAGAGTAGAATATAAAATATGTAATATTTCAAAGACGCAGTGCTTTCCTGAAGCTTTTCTCAAGTCCCATCCCAATCATTCCTAATGTGATATTTGCTCCCATAAATAATTGACATAATAGTCCAAACAGAAGAGTAGCAGCACATATGAATAGCCAGGAGCTACAGAACACCGGATGAGAAGTCTTTGTCTACACTCTGAATAAAACAAGATGGGTTTGGACGGTCACGGTGACTTAGCTGAAGAAAAGCCCAGAATAAAAAACAACCACAAATCCAGTGAGACAATCAAACACAAGTCAAACCTCCCCACTCTTCAAACACAAGTCAAACCTCCCCACTCTAATCCAGTGAGACAATCAAACACAAGTCAAACCTCCCCACTCTTCAAACACAAGTCAAACCTCCCCACTCTAATCCAGTGAGACAATCAAACACAAGTCAAACCTCCCCACTCTTCAAACACAAGTCAAACCTCCCCACTCTAATCCAGTGAGACAATCAAACACAAGTCAAACCTCCCCACTCTAATCCAGTGAGACAATCAAACACAAGTCAAACCTCCCCACTCTTCGGGCCATGGCCACTGATCCAGCACTGAATACAGACCGGGTCAGTGAGACTGAAGCGGTACCAAAAAGATGCAGACTCAGACTGAGGCAGCCTTTGGGATGCAGGCAGGCTAAGTGCTGGGGATTTGATGCAAAGAACCACTAAGGCCACATTAACCAGATAAGTTGATATTAAATTGAATATGTTAAGGCAATAATAGACATGAATTCAGAGCAGGAAATCGCTCGACGTTTCGATCAAAGAGAGGAGAATTGCTTCATGCGTAATCTTGTTATACTTAGTGACACAGAGAATAATGGAGTTTGAAAAGTAAATTTACTTCATTCTCATATCGACTGACCTTTGATGAATTAGATGTTTTTTTGATTGAATGGATCATATTACGTTCCCTTTGGCAGAACCGCAGAGTAATGTCAACGTATAGGCAGGCACACTAGCAGGTAATGCTTGTTCTTCCGCAGGCCACTGTCTTTCTGTTCCTGTAAATGTGGAAGGAATGAGCGCATAGTGAAGAGCTTGGCATGCAGCCCATTGGTGGTGGTTTGATTTCATTAACATTGATCGAGATTTCTATGATCTAAGTGGACAGTCTTGGCCAGAGGACACTCTGCCAGGCCACCTGCATATCATTTCCGTTGGGCGATTTCGTGCGGTTTAGTACGATACTTAAAGACGGGTAATTTCCTCAGAAGCAATATCAGCTGTAAGCCTATAATATTACCGTGTACTCCCTCCACAGTGGCCATGTTATTATTACTCTCGGCTCTTAGACAATTGGAGATCTCTGCCTACCAATGCGGATAGGGGCTGAGAGAACTGAGACTCTATGTTGTTATAGCAACTGGTCTCTGCATAATACAGTGCATAATTCCACATGGGGTACAGACTGTCATATTAACCTTGATGGGACACATGCGTACGACATGACAGCCAGTACAGGAACTTTGCCATGTGCACAAAACATGTGTGAGGAGAATCTGTCGTTTCCCTGCTTTCTCTTTCTTCATGCTCCAGCAGATTTCTAGATGAATCGCTAAGCAATTACTGTACATCCTCTTCAAAAATAAATTAGCTAATTGATGCGAATGGAAAGCAGATCTTGCGACTAAAAATATTGTGAAATACTGTCGAGTGCTGCTTTAAGGAGAATATTATCAATATAAGATTTGGAGACTATATTATTCTCGTGCCTTTAGGGAAGCTTTTTTTGTATGACTTACATTCGCCTCTGTATTTCATGCAGAAAATAGAGGGAAGAGATTGACCTGTGCTCTCTGAAGTACACGTTTACTCTGAGGGCGCCCTGGGCGGGTTTATGGACATCACAGTACATTTTCCAGGTTAGAACTCTAACCTAACTTGACTCAAGTTCACGAAGTTAGGCTGATTTCCACAAAGTCAACCCCCTTCCTATTCAGAGACCTCTGCACATCAGTAAGACATGACAAATTAAAGTGTCATTTCTCTAAAGATTTGGTGGTAAATTCATGATGTTTACAAATACTGATTGTGCCATGAGGAGCCATGAAATCATATACAGATAAATTGTGAAAATGTGCCGGGGATCACTCTTAACATCCAGCTGCACAGCTCTAAACAAGATACACATGGCTGTGGAAAACATGTCAGCTGTGTAAACAATCGTTCATCACGGAGAGAGGTAGAGTTACAAGATTGATTACTATTCTAATAAATGTCAGCACCTGATCTAAACCCAACTGCACACTTGCATTCACAGCCTGTGAAGTCCTTACCGCAGCAGGCTGACAACGATGCTTGGCTTTAAGCTACCTCTGAGTAAGATTCCCCTGGTGAACTGACTGTCAGGGCTGAAGCTGTATACCTCTGAGTAAGATCCCCCTGGTGAACTGACTGTCAGGGCTGAAGCTACCTCTGAGTAAGATTCCCCTGGTGAACTGACTGTCAGGGCTGAAGCTACCTCTGAGTAAGATTCCCCTGGTGAACTGACTGTCAGGGCTGAAGCTGTATACCTCTGAGTAAGATCCCTCTGGTGAACTGACTGTCAGGGCTGAAGCTGTATACCTCTGAGTAAGATCCCTCTGGTGAACTGACTGTCAGGGCTGATCGCTTAAATCCACGCATGCCTGCTCTCTGCTATGATCCTGCCTCCCAGCAGGAAATGGAGAAACGTGGCCATGTGGAACGGCCCAATACAAGCATGTGCACAGCATTTCTCTTTCGTTCAGACTCCTTTCCTTCACCTGCCTCTGAGTCTGACCGAGGCTTGTGTGCGATCACCTAATGGAGCCCTAATGGCATCATATGCTGCGGTGAGTTACATGAAGGGTTCCTTGTTGAAGGTGCAGGGCATGTCACGTGACCTGCGGGGGGGCCGCTGATGATTGGACAGCACTGCAGTATTCAGGCTACTTCCAGAGAAAGCGAGTGCATCTCTCCAGAGTACACCGCCTGTGGAATGTCCATGTTTCTTCTCCAATCTAGAACGGTGCAATGCTCTATTAGAGGCCAATAGCATCAATCCATTTCATGAATTCACTTCATGTTTTACAGACAGCTGTCGTACACTCTACGCCAATTCTGATCGATTCACTAAATCCACTTGTGTGCAATCAAATTTGAACATGCAAAATGCGAGCGATCAAACAATATCACTCACAAAGCTATAAAATGCTGTTTGTGCCTCGACAGAAGAAGAAGGAAAAGAATCAATAAATTATCTCTCTTACAATATAGAAAGAATAGACTATAAATCATCATCCATCTTGGAGTAATGTCGTTACTGCTGAGAATCAGAGGAGCTGGTTTGATCCTGTCCTCCAAGTGTTGTCTGCCTGTGTGTGTTGTCAATACACTGACATGCTCCACACACCAACACACTGACATGCTCCACACACCAACACACTGACATGCTCCACACACCAACACACTGACATGCTCCACACACCAACACACTGACATGCTCCACACACCAACACACTGACATGCTCCACACACCAACAGCCTGATCAAACCTGCATGCTGCCTGATACACATTTCAAATGTGCTGCCCGAGTGCTTCTTTGGCTTTTATCTAACTACTATGTTCAAATGACTCATGAGGAGAACATCTATTCCCTGAGGAACGACCTGGCCAAGACGGTTGTCAAAGACGGCACAAACACAAAAACAAATACATCAATGAATTATTCACGCCATCAGCGTGTGTATAGAGCAGCAGCATGTTGCCTCACCACTCCTGCCGGGGTTCATCGATGACCAGGAGGATCTTGAACTTCTTCGGCGTCGTGACTTGGCTCTGCTCCACCAGCCCTGCTGAGGCAGCTGTTTGCTTCACCACATTGGTGATGGAGCTGAAGAAACCCGACCCGGTGGACTGAGACTGCTGGGGTTTCCTCTCCGGAGCCGGAGCCGGGGCCGGGGAAGTGGCGGGAGGCGTAGACCCAGCTGTAGGAGACTTGGCTGGGGTGGTGCTGGTGGTGGTGGTGGTGGTGGAGGCAGGTGGAGGAGGCTGAGCAGCGGAGTCAGGCCTCTGGAGATCTGTCATGTAGCCATTGGGCAGGTTGGAGATGAAGGTGCTGTCCGAGAGACGCCGGCGCAGGTAATTCATGGCTGCAGCTGAAAGAGCAAATGAATCAACACGGAGAGGATGTGGAGAGTTTTACAGGATATCAGACCTGGCGTTGATTGATTCTGCAGAGGGGCTCCCTGTTGTCAGTGTTACAGCTGATAATGGCTGAGCTCTCAGTGCAAACTCCTAGCCAATGTATTCCCTCCCAGTTCAGCGGAGCATCCTCAGAGCACCCCCTCTGTGTCGGTGACGCGACCCTCTGCCTCAGCCAATCGCCTCGCGCTCTGCCTCCCTGTGTCAGCTGCAAAAAGATGCTCTGGCTCTGCCTCTCCTCCTCTCCTCCTCCTCTCCTCCACTCTCACTCTCTGGTGTGCCAGTCTCATCTACCCCTCCCCCACCTCCTACTGCCTCGTAAGCGTCACACGCTTTTTTTTTTTAAACCACTGCATGAAAAAGAGGGTTTTCCAGTGGAAGGGGGTAACAGTCGGTAACAGTGAGGACTCGTCATAACTGCTTTGCTCCCGCTGCCTCCGATCGTTGTGTTTTCTCTCTCCTCTCTGCACAGCTTTGCTGTCTGAGCAAAATGCAGTCATGGAAGGGGAGATCTAAAATGGCTGTTAAGACTAGTGTTAGTGGGTAATGTAGGAGGAGAGGGAAAAGCTCAAATCAGCAGTCCCTTGAGATACACTTATATGCAGTTACCCCCCCCATCCCCCCCCCCCCCCAACTCATTTATTTATCATCCTTATACATCTCTCACTTTACTTGTGACTAGCCCCACAGTGGGTTTGCCTATACACATGCTTTACCTCACTCTTTTAATAGACTCATTGGCCAGCTTCTGTCCACTATGGGTGACATGATTTATAATGATGTGCAATCACATGTTTACATACACACATGATCACATGTTTACATACACACATGATCACATGTTTACATACACACATGATCACATGTTTACATACACACATGATCAATCACATGTTTACATACACACATGATCAATCACATGTTTACATACACACATGATCACATGTTTACATACACACATGATCACATGTTTACATACACACATGATCACATGTTTACATACACACATGATCACATGTTTACATACACACATGATCAATCACATGTTTACATACACACATGATCACATGTTTACATACACACATGATCACATGTTTACATACACACATGATCAATCACATGTTTACATACACACATGATCACATGTTTACATACACACATGATCACATGTTTACATACACACATGATCAATCACATGTTTACATACACACATGATCACATGTTTACATACACACATGATCACATGTTTACATACACACATGATCAATCACATGTTTACATACACACATGATCACATGTTTACATACACACATGATCACATGTTTACATACACACATGATCACATGTTTACATACACACATGATCACATGTTTACATACACACATGATCACATGTTTACATACACACATGATCACATGTTTACATACACACATGATCACATGTTTACATACACACATGATCACATGTTTACATACACACATGATCAATCACATGTTTACATACACACATGATCACATGTTTACATACACACATGATCAATCACATGTTTACATACACACATGATCGTGGGGAGCTTCCTAACCTCTGCATGTGGACAAAACTAAATGATGCTACCACACTGCACAAACTCACCTGGTAATCCTCCACATGACACCTTGTCACTGCTGTGATAGGAAAAGCATTGGCTAATTAATAGCAGTTAGCTTCCAAAACACATCCTTGTAAAGCACACAATGAGTAGGCAACTTCAGACATACAGTCTTTTAATTGATCTATATAATTTTTTAAGAGGAATACAAAGGAGACTAAAGCTGTCTGATTAAACTACCTACAGTATGTGGACCTCTCTGACACAGGTTAGCAGATGGGGATTTTAAAAGACAGAAACGTCAATAAGTCAATATCTTAAAAAGGTCATCATAAATCTAGGCACAGGGGCTACACCGTCTGAATCTGATATACACACAAAATTGACCATAAATGGAAATTGCACTTAACCAAGGATTGACAAATATGATTACTGAGGCATTGGAATAATTAATTCTGAACATAAAAATAAACAACATAGAATACCACATGGCAATATTTTGATCTAGGCTTTCTGTGATTGTGCCTGCCCATTTATTGCAGAAAAAGCTTTAATTTAATTTCCCCAGGGTCTTGTGTGTACTCAGTTACTCAATGAGTAGTGTGATTGGTTAAGGGAAAAGGAGTTACATTTTGTTAAGTGCAAAATGTGGTATCCTGGAGCACCTTAATCCTAATGGTAAACTGCTCATCTACACATAATGCATGGATGGGTCAGAGACCATTAGATTAGCTGCTCTCAATATGCAATGTGGCTCACCAATGATCTTTGAGCACACTCTCTGGGGCCATCTGAGATTTTTTAAATGGCCCTAATAGGCCACCGTCCAGGTTGGACTTGGAAAACAGAGCAATAAAATGAAGAAAATCAGACTACTTCCACCAAAACACTGAGACATATTGGGGAAAAGGCCATGCACTGCTCTATATCTAATTGCTATCATATTCAGGATGTAAACCTATTCCAAGAGTGATTCAATATGAATTGATGGATATTTCTAAAGCAGTGATACTCAACCCGAGGCTCTAGAGCCACATGCGGCTCCTTTAGGGGGTAGTTGTGGCTCTTTTAAGTCCTACTTAAAATAAATAAATAAATACATACAAATCTAATAAAATAATGGGAGGAAAGGGACTTTTTTGGGATTGTGGCTCTTGTAAAGCTTTTTTGTCAGTGTGGCTCCTGAGTAGGTTCAAGGTTGAGTACCACTGTTCTAAAGTAGAGACTGTTTGACAATCCCGCATGTGCTTTTCCAAATTCGGAGCAAAAGTGTTTGAAGTGTAAGTGAATGTTTTACACTAATTAGCTTTGCATTACAGTAGCATTATTACTTATGGACATGGTAGTGTCATAGAGATATATATTCCAATTTATTCAAACTATATGGCATCAGAAATCAGAAAGAGATGGAACAGGTTCTTCTTGGAAGAGAATACTGAATGTTCGTTAATAAAGATTACGCTATCCTAGGAAATAAGAATAACATTTAAAAGCTGACATTCAGCGGTATTCCTCTTTAAATCTTACCTGGATTTTGGCTGCTAGGGTGCCACCAGCTGGTAGTAGCGGTTCAGTGAATGAGTAGTTATACCTCTGCTGTGCTGTCCAATCTGCTGTTCAGGAAGTCTCTCCTAGCCCAGGGTTTCCAGTCAGATGGCTGCTGAGTGAGGTGCTGCTGCCCCCAGTGGTTTATCTCTATACTGCAGTCACGCTACTCATGAAGTAGCCAAGCCAGTCCTGTCCTCTTCCTCTGGTGTTATTATGAAGCCCCTCCACCTACAGGTGATCTGGAGCCCAAAAAGAGAAGTATATGTCAAAACTCTGCTATTGTTCATAAATATAGTCCACTTAAGAGTTGTCATGAGGAGAAATACATGCCATTTGTCAGAAATGTGCTTGCCACAAACATGATCTAAGGGGAGTTACACATACCATACATGAGTACATACATGAGTACATGAGTACATGAGCCTACATGAGTGAATGGCACTTGTTAATCCATCCAAGATGGCACAATTAGGCTACATTAAAACAGGTACATGATTATGGCTCACCTGTGATGCTACTTGCGATTAAAAATTCTGTTAGTTTTACAATTATACAGTCTGTTGAATGCAGCGACAGCCAAATGCAAACATCATGAAATGAAAAATGATCAAGATGTGATTTACTTTTGTGTGTTTTTTGTACTAAACCTTTGCCTTTGACAGGTGATGTGCGGGAAGGGGCTTCGTCCTCAGTGATGATGTCACACTCTATAATAATGTCAATGACATCATCAGTGATGTCATAAATCCTTCTGGGCACAGAGCCATTGTGACATCATCAGTGATGATGACAATCCAAATGAGTTATGACATCACTGATGATGTCACAATGTATGACATCCTCCGTGATGTCGTAAATCCTTCTCTACTTATCCACAGAGCCATTGTGACAGTGGTGAGGTGCCGTGGGGCATCCAAGAATACATCATCAGTGACATCATAAAATCAATGATTTATGACATCGCTGTTGATGTCTAGACATTGTGACATCATCAATGATGTCATAAATCCTTTCCTGCAAGGGCTTATAGTCAGAAGACTGTCTCATTATGATCATTCTGCCCTGCAAAGAGAGCTGTGACATGGCATCGACAAGCTGCGGAAAAGCTATCGCCCTTCAGCATCCCGACCACCCTGATGCTATGCTGGTGGAGGACTCCAGGGCAGGGGACAGGATCTGCCCCGAATGCGGCCTTGTCGTGGCCAACCGCATAATCGATGTGGGCTCAGGGTGCAGGACATTTACCAATGAGAAAACCAATCCATCCAGAGTGGGAGATGCCCAGAACCCGCTGCTCAATGGGGGAGACCTGACCACCATGATCAGCAAGGGAAAAGGCGCAGCTAGCTTTGACAAGTTTAGTAACTCAAAGTACCAGAACCATGGGACCATGAGCAGCTCAGACCGGGCCATGCTCAAAGCATTCAAAGAGATCACCACGATGTCTGACCATATTAACCTACCTGATGACATCATTGACAGAACCAACCACTTATTCAAGAAAGTTTATGAACAGAAGAAGGTGAAAGGGCGAAATCATTACGCCATCGCCTCAGCCTGCCTCTACATCGCCTGCCGACAAAAAGGGATTCCAAGGACATTTAAAGAGATCTGCGCCATCTCCCGTATCTCCAAGAAGGAGATTGGCCGCTGCTACAGGCTGATCCTCAAGGCGCAGGAGATCAGCATGGACGTCATCACTGCAGGAGACTTCATGGGCCGCTTCTGCTCCAAGCTAGGCTTGCCCATGCAGGTCCAGATGGACGCCAGCTTCATCGCCAGGAAGGTGGTAGAGCTGGACTTGGTGCCCGGCAGGAGCCCCATCTCTGTGTCTGCGGCAGCCATCTACATGGCCTCACAGGCCACTGCTGAGAAGAAGACCGCGAAAGAGATCGGAGACATCATTGGTGTGGCGGGTGTGACCATTAGACTGTTGTACCAACTCATCAACCCATGTGCCGCAGACCTATTGCCTCCAAACTTAAAAATGTGACACATCTGATTCCATTTAGCTACTGTATGTCTACCAATGTAGTGTACCTTCTTAAATACCAATGTACTGTAGTGTACCTTCTTAACCCATGTGGTTTAGGATATGTGGGGAGGACCAACCGCACACTAACAACACGCATCTTGGAACACTGGTCTAGTATTCGAAACCAGGACGCGAAGAGCCCGGTTGCTATGCATTTTATGCTGGCAAAACAAAGCGTGGCATCCCTAAAATATCAGGGGATTGAACACGTCAAGGGGCCCAGACTGCTGCTACAACGTGAATCCTTTTGGATACACTAGACACCATCTCCAAAAGGCTTGAATGAGGACTTTCCTATCCATCGCTTTTTGTAGTCCTAAACTCATTCATGTAGTCCCGTGGACTCTTTTTTAACCTAAGTTCACACCTGATTATGTGTATCTACTTAAATATTACTAATCATGTTTTTGACATTTGTGTGTTTGACATTGATGTTTTTGTTATGATGGTGAAATATGATGACTTATATTCTCTGTCACTTTTGTGTAGGTCCACCCACTATTGAGGCTTGAAACATTGTCTTAAGGAGTAAAGTATTCTTTGGAGCATATAATAAGTGTGTGCAGGTTTTATTATTTCTACTGTCATTTATATCTAACCCAACACCCCTCAAAGTGATGTGCGTATTTTATTTTATTTTTTATGCAAAGGGATTGGCCAATCGATCTGAAACTGCACATGGGTATTGGAAGAGACAGGGAGTGATGAAGCCGGTTTTTCCATTTCCCCAGTGTGTGGGAAGAGGCTAGAATAGGGGTAGGACTAGACAAGCATCTGCTTCCTCCTACTCCTTTTCGGACATGACTATTTGATTAGTTATTGTTTTTTTTTGTCTGTTTTTAATTCTTATTTTATTTTATTATATGTATATATGTGTACATGTATATTTCCTTTTTTTTAACGTTTGAAATAAATTTTAATTTTCATTCATTTCATTCATTCATTCATTCCGGCTCGGCCCACACATCACTGATGATTTATGGCATCACTGATTATGTCACAATGTCTATGACATCATCAGTGATATCATAAATTACTTTTGTGACATCATCAGTGATGTCATAAAATCAGCTTTATGACATCACTGATGATGTCACAATATATATGACATAATCAGTGATGTCATAAATCCTTCCCTTCAGGGGTCCGACTGTGTCTCATGAGCAGTCACAGGAGCTTCAAGTGGTGTCAGTCACGATTGTGATGTCATCAGTGATGTCACTTGAGCAATTGTGATGTCATCAGTGATGTCACTCGAGCAACACACTCCAGTTAAGCTACAGTAGACTCCTCTCACCATTACCTATTTACGCACTTCAGTTACTTGTGGCGTGCTCTGTGCTGGCCCCTGCTGGAGCTGGATAATATTGCACTGTCGGGGCTGCAGCAAAATGCCACTCCTTTTGTCTAAAAAGTAGAGTGACTGTTGATATGCTGTTGAGGCAGTGTTTACTTTAGGCAACTAACTGAGCTAGCTAGCCAGCTAGCAGGAAAGCTAATCGATGAAGTGAATTAACGTTAAATATTATTAAAAAGAAAGTTATAGTTAGTTTGCCTCCTTGACCATACACTCGTCGAGCGCAATCAAACTATAAAGTTCGAGGTAAAGTTTGACGTTTTGTTCTGTTTTGCCAGTTGAGTCAGGGACATTAATGCTAATGCTAAAAAGAGACGTTTCTCCTATAGAACAGTAACGTTACTCAGCGACTTGGCTTTTGCAAACGAAACGTTAATAGCTCAAGTTAGCTAGCTAGCTAGGCTAGCGTTAGTAGTGGGCTAAATAAGCTAGCTGTTTAGGAAGATGCGTTAACATTTAGCTAACGTTAGCTGCTAGTTAGCGATAGCTGTCAAATGTGGTTAGCTCAGCATAACGTTAGCTACATTCATGTAGTCTGGAGTTATCTAAAGTTACAATTTCGTTAGCTGACCCACTTAACATTAACGCTAACGTAGTCACGTTAACGTTACGTATTCAGTTAGATGCAAATGTCAGCCCAGCAGTCTAATGTTAGCGTTGGAGAAACTTCACATCAAATTGCTAACATGTTAGCCAAGCTAACTTAAGTCTCCTGTTTCCCCCGTGTTTGTGATCCAGGAGGACTCCAGGACGGACGCTTTTTTCCTTGTTGTGTGTGTGCTAACATCGATGTTAGCAACCAGCCACTTCGTGTAAATGCTTTTCACTAGAATGGACCTGTTGAACTCTCAGTTCCTGGACAAGATGAACAATAATATCGGGAGACTGCATTACGAAGGTAACGTTATAGCCATCGTTATTGTGTTACAATGCCAAAGTAACGTTATTGTTTTTTGTATGGAAGAACTTGCCCTGGTTAAGTTAAGCTTGTTAATGCAATGGCTTTGAATGAGCCTTGATGTTAGGCATTGTGGCAAGGTTGTTAATATCTTATTGTGGACCAGGAATTATCCAAACAATCCAAAGGTACCCAGACCACTAGTATGCGGAAGAGAGTACACCTGCCTTGTTTGGTGTAACGTTCGGAACGAAATTATGTATATATATATATATATATATATATATATATATATATATATATATATATATATGGTGATGGTGTTGTCGTTTGTATATACCTGTATGTATTTATGAGAAACAAGTGTCTTAGGATGCAAGACAAATTTCGACTCTGACAATAAAGTGATATCTTATCTTATCTTATATATTCCTCTCTTCGATTAATCGAATAATAGGGGCCAGCCCTAATAGTTGGGTCATGAGATTTAAACTTAAATGTACTAGATAGATTTCTACAGCTGTGTCCTTTCTCACAGATGAGTCCAGGACGGCCTCCCTGCCTGCTGCTGTGCCCAACATGAGAACTGGTCCTCCTCCTAACTGCCCAAGCAAAAGGAAGTATGGCGAAGAACAAATGGAAGACCATATCGACTGTGATGATGACCACATGACCAAAATGAGCAGACTGTTTGCAGCTCAACTGTGAGTGCACTGCAAAGAATATAACATTGACTCATCCTGTGAGCGCACTGCAAAGAATATAGCAGTGACTGCCTGTGCTATACCTTTTGACCCTTTGGGTTCTTTTAATTTCACTGGTCAGTTATGTACATGTAACACATTGTGTTTTTGTGTTCTTGAAATATATTCATCTTTGATCTCTGGGGTAAGTGATATGGAACTGCACGCAGTTTTCCCAGACAAACCTTATCCTAAACTTTAAACTACTAGGAATCTTGCGCTCTACACGCACTCGATTCCTAGGGTGGAGACTTGGGAGATGATGTGCCATGGCTGCAGTTATGGAAATCGCCCGCTCTGCGGGCTCCCAAGATCATGACTGACAGACAGACACTGCCCACCCACCTATTGGCGCCATAGTGCAACTGTGCGCCATCGGCTCATACTACATCACAGTTTCTCGAGTGACAACGCTGATGACATCACAACTGCCTGAGTGACAATCACAGTTGTGCAATGACATCACTGATGACATCACAGTTGCTTGAGTGACATCACTGATGACATCACAATTGCTCAAGTGACATCACTGATGACATACTGACACCAGGAGGGGCGTCTGGGTAGTGCAGAGGCAAAAGCACTTGCCCACCACCGTGGAGACCCGGGCTCAATCCCTGGCAGTGGCACCTCCAACATAGCGTACCGCAGGGATGACATCCTTTTGTAGGCTTAGCCAGAAATTGCCGCCATTTTGGTTCGTCAGTGAAAAAAAGTCTATGGGGTTTTAGAATGGGGATTTCACTTAAAGGTCTGTGGTTAACAAAAGTGTATGGGAACGCAAATTTGGGTTCAGCATGATACTCTTCGCAATATTCTGCCTCATTGTGATGGCATTATGAATAGAAATTGTTTGTCAAAACAGATATGTTAGAATTACAGCTGGAGTAAATAAATACCATGTCCATGGCTCTGAGCAATTCATGTGCTGAAGCCATGCACCCTCATTAAGCCGCTCTCCACGCAGACTCCTGACATCAAAGCGGGCAGATTTACTGTAAGTGGTCTATGTGGTCTAGGAATAGATGGAGCTGTTGGTGGTCTATGAATAGACCAACATGGATAATCTGCCATTTGTACTCTGTTTGTCAAGGGCTCGGCCTACTGCTGGAGACAACCGTAGTGAGCCCTGGAGCCTGGGCCACAGTCCTGTGGAGTGCATGACAACTTCCTCTAATGGTCTCCATGGGAACCACCTGTATGCCTCCATCCCCAACTATGGCGTTGACCAGCCTTTGGCTCTGACCAAGAGCAGCCTGGACATGGGAGCAGGGGACAGCGAGAGGTCTGTCATGGCTGGTTCTGTGGAGCGACAGCAGGTACGTCGTCCTATAAAAGCGACCAGCAGGTGTATCTCATGTTGGGACATGGAGGGACAATTCCAGCCTAATTGAACCTCCTGCATTCCCTTACTGTTTTACATCTCTGTAGATAATTTTTCCACTTCTCTCATCATGCTATGAGATATTTCTTTCTATTGTCTTAGTTGTTTTTCAAAGTAATATTTAAAGATTTTGTTTTCATACCTAAAACTTTTTGAGTGACGGGTGCGTAGGATAAAAAGCAAAAATGTGGAAGCTGAGAATAATATAATCCCTCACACTGTCTGTCTACACACAATACATGATACTTTGATGCAACGTTTCGGTCAATAAGGCATTCATCAGCTTCTGATTTTCCCCCCAGCATCTGCTTTTATGACTAGACACACCAGACTAATAGATCAATTAGGGGGGGGGGGCAGTTTGAGTTATTACCAAAATAATTGGTACATGCCAAAATAATTAGTAATTGCAAACTTCATCAAACAACTCTGCCAAAGATGCAATTTGTGGTGAAAAGCTTGAGGATGGGTCCATTTAAAAAACCCTTGCAGCCATCCTACAGTACTGTGACGTGGCTGACACCCTTTTAGCTAGGAGTCAATAAGGTCCTTCAAACATGTTGGGTACAAATGTTTCCTCTCTTACCCACTTAGCCTGTACCCAATTGCATTATGTGTCAGTATTGTAACCTGTTACTACTTTGAATAGATGTACTTTGTATTTTGATTCCTATAGAACCGTCCTTCTGTCATTACCTGTGCCCCTGCCAGCAACCGCAACTGCAACCTCTCCCACTGCCACATGAACGGCTGCTCCCCCGGCCCACCTACTGATCCGAGGAAAGCCAACGGTAAGCCTGAAAAAAAGTCATTACACACACCAGTTATTTGTAACAAACACCTTGAGGGAATTTCATCAAATTTGTCACAAACGTCCACTTGGACTCGAGGATGAACTGATTAGAATTTGGTGGTCAAAGGTCAAGGTCACTGTGACCTCACAAAAGGCGATTTTTGTGACCAAATTTCACACAAATGTCTCATATAGGATACAAATTATTACTTGATGGCATTTTATATCTCAAAGTTCAAAGGTGAACTTCACTGAGACATCATAGGCTATATCCAAAAATTAAAAGGTCAACTGTCTGTGACACATGAGTCTGGACAGACATGGATGTAAACTGCAACTTGATTTGTTGGCGGAGGCATATAACCGCGAGGCGGTTATTTTATTTATTTATTGTCTCTGTATTTGACAGGAGAGTTTGTTTTATTCACAGTATTTTAACACTGTTGCCACCTTTGTGACTTTGTTGCCAGATTTAGCGACCTCATTGGCAACCTCATTTCTTAAAAACGACTAGTGACTTTTTGACTATGGGGAACAATGTTAATGTGTCCCAAAGCAATTGGTGACAACTTTGTATAACCAGACAGCAATACTTGTCTAATACAATGATGTCTGATCACAGCGCTTCTGATACAGTGTAGCCCTCTGCCTACTGATCACAGCGCTTCTGATACAGTGTAGCCCTCTGCCTACACTACTAGTGGGGATCATGATACAATATATTGATATGGAAATTAAATTGGTGTAGGACATCATCTCGTGACTTCTAGCGGCTTTTAAAGCAGCCAATAGCTACTTTCTCTAAAAGAGTTGGCAATGCTGGTTGTGAAAATAATGGATGCTAGTCAGTTACACAATGCCTTGTTTATATCATTGTCGATTTCTGTTACATTGTTCACTCTTCAATGGGAAAATAAACTACAAATTTCAGTACTTACACACAGAACTAAGGTTGAATTTGTTCCGTTTGACTGGGCGTTCACACCGAACGCGGTTTAGCAAATGTGCGCGGACGCCGGTTCGCCCCGGGCGACGCGAATGTCAACATATTCGCCTGATTGGCTAACTGTCTGAACGCACCTGAAGATATGAGATAGAGATAAGCTGGGTAAGTCTGAACATTCCCATATATAACAGCCTCTGTCTCAGTAGTTTTATTACTCCAGTCCAAGGCTCCTATACTTCCATCTGTTGTGTTTTATTGTGAAGGGGGCTCCTATACTTCCATCTGTTGTGTTTTATTGTGAAGGGGGCTCTGGACATGGATGGAAAACACTCTGCATTTGATTGGTCTATTTCCAAAAAATGTTGCTAAAGGTTTTCATGAAAAGCGATAAATCAGCTGCAGTGGCCATCTTTTTCCATTTCCCTCACCTTTCCATCAGAGTGGCTGTTTCAAAGTGACTTATGCTTGAGGGTAGAACAGTGTCATTTGCACTCCAGCTACAACTACTAGTAGCCCTGTCATACACAAGATTGACTAAATAGCAAACATAATGTGGTATTTAGAACACAGAATGTAAAGGATATCACAGTGTTGAATATGATGCCTTGGGCATTTTCAAATACCCTAGTATACTGCCAATCCTACCGACAGCAAAGCAAGCAGCATAGTGTGTTTAGTGGAGCTTGTCAGTGAACATACATTGAATGTATTTTTCTTTATTGACAGTTGTGTGTTTTTAATTGTATGATTGGTAATAGCAGGTTTTTTGTCTCCCCCCATGCTATCCCAGCCAACACAGTTTGTGATCCTGTGATTGAGGAGCACTTCCGTCGCAGCCTTGGGAAGAACTACAAGGAACCGGACCCCGTGTCCAACTCCGTTTCTATTACAGGCTCAGTGGACGAGCACTTTGCCAAGGCACTCGGGGAGACCTGGCTTCAGATCAAGGCAAAGGGAGGCGCTCATCAAAGTCCAGAGACCAACTCGTGAAGCAGAGACGGCAGCGAGCATTACTTGCTTCAGCGCTGATCAGAGAACCACAATCACTTCCTTAGCGTTTCCAGACGAGTGGAGACTGACCACGGTGTCATCTCTGGCCAAGCATCAACTTCCCTTAGCTTAAGAACAATGTGAGACAAGTGATGTATTCATTTGAATATGGTGCTCACATAGGCTGTTCACGTGTGGATCTAGAGGTCAACTTGCTATCAAATGACTCATCGTTCAGATTTTTACTTTAAATTGGCCAAGAGTCTCCTTTCAAAGATGAGAGAAACTCCATTGTTGGGTGGATAGTGTTGATCTGGCTTGTATTGTAAAACAAACAAAAAGAACAATCATATAGATTTGCTTCGATAAGAGACTCACAAATATGATCAATTGTTAGAGGCCTCTCAGAACACAATGTTCTGTTTTCAACTGCCTTTCGCCTGCCTTGATAACCAAAGAAATCCCTCGCCTTTTCCAACGACTTACAAGCCATTAGATGTGGTCTCAAGTCTTTGCTCAGTACTAACACCCTCGGCGTTTCATTCTAAAATCATCCTGCTTCTGAATCTGTTTTACTTGAAAAGGAGAGCCAGGTCTGATTTGCACTATTACGTTTCTGACAGTTTAGGTTAGCAACTTACCGGTTTATTGGAGCTAACGTGTTGACGAATGTGTGTTTTTGTTTTGAAATTGTGATAATGCAATCAAGGCTCTGGTCCCCGAAGACACTCTATGAATCTGTGTTCTCTTTATTATTCTGAACTGGACTTACCCACTGTTAAGGTTTTTAGTTTTTCGTCTATACGCTCTCTGTGGTTGATTACTTGGTAAACTAGTATCAAGGATAGTAGTCTATTCCTCTAACTAGGAAGCATGTTTCAAATAGCTGGTTTCTATTACAAACCTTATTCTATACTATTTACTCTCAGAATTTATTTTTGATCAGTAACACTTTTAGAAATACTCACTGCTGGTACAGTTGTACTCAATATATTTTTTGTATCTGGTTTTCATTAGTATATGTAGCTATACCTTAGCATCCATCTACAAATCACAGCCTCTGGCAAGGTTGTCTGAATGCAGTATAATGGGCTAAATTGCTTTGTTATTCTGTGATGCTGGATGCTATCGCTTTTACGCATGACTGAATACAGCTAACCTTAAACTTCTGTAGCGCAATACAGCTAACTTTATACTTATGTAGCGCAACGCTATCAGAAATGATAATGTGGTTAGTAATGGCTTTATTTATTCTGAAAAAAAAACATGTTTATAGCCCCACATTGACCTTTGGCAAATTTTAGGATTCTGCTAACACTGACTAACTTTGTTTTGTTTCCTTTTGAGAGCAGCCGAGGATGTCTCCATCGCTCCCTTGTGAAACTAATTGAATTAATTAATTCATTTAATTTGAATACACATGCAATGTGGTTGTCTCTAATGTCATGAGAAGGCATAAACATTCCACAATGACGGCCTGACATCTTGTCAGTCACTTCTAGTGTTTAGCAAATATTGTGATATTGTTTTGTGAGCAGGGATACGGTGCCCTTTCAGATGATGTAGGTGATGTTACGCTGTGAGCTGCAACAGCCTTATTATTGTGTTGCAAAATGTGTTTAGAGTCTGAAAGAGTCTATGCAGTTGAGTTTTGTTTAAATTCATGTCACCCTTCTGGCATCTCTATTTACTTAGGGTAGCATAACCTATTTGTCAACACTGATAAGAAAGGGTATTGTAATTTTTTTTTTGTAAGTCACTTAACTGTCTTGGTGAGAAAAGTATGCATGTGTACTTGTATTCATATTCTACACAGTTTAAAATGGCTATATATACACACACTACCCTGTCTTTCTTTATCTTTGATAAGACTGTCATTGCGCCGCGCGTGATGACCATACATGTTTTTACAGTGTACTCACATGTAGCATGGATGTTCATTATCCTCTAACCATGCTTTTTATCTTTCTAAAAGTTGATCTTTTTCCACAATTGTCAGATGAGTAATAAGTAAGTGCAGGAACACAACAGTCCTTTAGTGAAAAGACTCTCTTGGTACAGTGTCAAAGACCTCTGCACTAACAGTCTCAAGTCTGTATAGCTCATTAGCTCCCTCTGTGTACCACAGTGGGACTAAGGGATTATCACGGGGTCTACTTGTTTGACACAAGTAGACTTTCAGCGATATGTTTGGGGTAATATTCCAATGTTATTTAATTGCTATATTTAGACTGCCTGTGCCTCCCAAAAGACAGGTTGCAGAGTAACTGCTCCAGGTATCACATCGAAAAAGCATTGAAATACATTTTTGTTCACTTTTGGTCTTACTTCTCCAGAAGAAAATGCCACTGTTTTGTACTTGATTTCTTCCAAATAAACATATAAAATGCATAATGTGTTTGGGTCATTTCTTCTTATCCTCCTTACCTTATAAAATGCAACACACGGCAAACAATAACATAAATAAGAAGTTTAATGAGTTGAGATGTGCATTAGAGGCAAGTAGTGAAGAAGAATCGTTTGGAAGCTCAAGCAGCTGTTGATCAAAGTAGTCCAGTATTCTATACATGTAGCTGCTGATTCTCTGTTCAAACTTGTAATGGTGCCATTGTGGTGTTGGCAAACTAAACTACTAAGTCACTAGATGTCTGTTTCAGTGATCGCATTCCCTTGACCCTTCTTAGAGAGAGAGAGAGAGAGTGTGTTTTGCATTTTGGGCTGTGCGCCTAAGTTCCTAAATCATCGTGTGTATATGATACAATGCAAGTACACCATTGCTTGTAATTGTAAAACGTATTGTATGAAGTCCTAGGCAGTCCTGGTGCCTCATCTACCACAACCTCTCCTTTCTCTGTTCGTTATCCAGTGTCTCCAGCATGCCACTATGCAGCAGCCATCTCTTTTGCCATTCAGGGAGGGTATTTATTTTATTATTATTATTATTATTATTATTATTATTATTATTATTATTGATGGGGGAGTCCTCGTTTGTGGTGGTCATTCTTTCTCCCACCATTTTCTGTACTGTGTTGTGTTCCTCAGTTGTGTCCAGAATTCCGATGGTTTTAGGACTTTAGGTGGTGGATGTTTCTGTTATCTTTGCTTGAGTCTGGAACCTAGTTCCCTCCACCTTTAGTCTTTGGTGACCCTACCAGGGATCTTTGGAGCCAACAACATAGATGCCAATCCTGAGACAAGTTGAAACAAAGTGCTTAGTGGCTGTGGTTGGATCATGGATGACCTGACTTATCCTTCACAACCAGCAGATGGCAGTGGTAAACCACTTTAGAGACCCAAAAGTCTCAAGTCCCTTGAGACCAAACAAAGACATTAGCGTCGTCATTCTGGGAAGATTGATATGGATGCAGCATTTCTTCAATGTATCTATTATTCATGTGAAAATGTATTTTGTATGTAAATAGGGTCTAGATGTAACATAGCTTTCATGCTGACAGTAGAATGTATCATAGGTGTTACTCAACCCTGCTGCTGATTGTCCTGGTTCTGGTTCTGGTTCAAATTCTATAACTTTTGTCTCTTTCATGATGCATTTATGTAATGGAAGCATGGTGCAGGATTATCATATTCATCGTTCCATTTTAAGGTATAAATAGAATCTTTGGGCTGGCCTCAATGAGAATGTAAATGAGTATACCTCCATTTCAATTTGGCTAATTTGAATTTGCCCATAACCCAAATCTTTAAACTAGAGAAGAGAAGAGAGGTGTTGTTCTCGCCCCTCAGGCTAAAATCTGCTCAAAGCCCCTCCAGCAGACCACTGCACGAGATTAGACCCAGCCATTCACCAGCCACAACCTCCTGCTACGGTGCTACGCCATGCCTTCCCAAGGAAGCCGGTTCCTGTGAAATTATGGAGAAGAGATCCATATTTCCCTGCTTGTGCAAAACCAAAGGCAGACGACGCACACAGATATCAGGCTCCATCGACGCACACAGATATCAGGCCACATTGACGCACACATATCAGGCCACATCGACATACACAGATATCAGGCCACATCAACGCACACAGATATCAGGCCACATCGACGCACACAGATATCAGGCCACATCAACGTACACAGATATCAGGCCACATCGATGCACACAGATATCAGGCCACATCAACGCACACAGATATCAGGCCACATCGACGCACACAGATATCAGGCCACATCAACGTACACAGATATCAGGCCACATCGACGCACACAGATATCAGGCCACATCGACACACACAGATATCAGGCCACATCGACACACACAGATATCAGGCCACATCAACGCACACAGATATCAGGCCACATCGACGTACACAGATATCAGGCCACATCGACGCACACAGATATCAGGCCACATCGACGCACACAGATATCAGGCCACATCAACGCACACAGATATCAGGCCACATCGACGCACACAGATATCAGTTCACATCGACGCACACAGATATCAGGCCACATCGACGCACACAGATATCAGGCCACATCGACGCACACAGATATCAGGCCACATCGACGCACACAGATATCAGGCCACAGTCACACTGTCTATCACTCTGCCTTACAGATGACCAGGCGCTTACGTATCTGCAGCACCCCTATCTGCAGCACCCCTATATGCAGCATCCCTATCTGCAGCACCCCTATCTGCTGCACCCCTATATGCAGCACCCCTATATGCAGCACCCCTATCTGCAGCATCCCTATCTGCAGCACCCCTATCTGCAGCATCCCTATCTGCAGCACCCCTATCTGCTGCACCCCTATATGCAGCACCCCTATCTGCAGCACCCCTATCTGCAGCACCCCTATATGCAGAACCCCTATATGCAGCACCCCTATCTGCAGCATCCCTATCTGCAGCACCCCTATCTGCAGCATCCCTATCTGCAGCACCCCTATCTGCTGCACCCCTATATGCAGCACCCCTATATGCAGCACCCCTATATGCAGCACCCCTATATGCAGCACCCCTATCTGCAGCACCCCTATCTGCAGCACCCCTATATGCAGAACCCCTATATGCAGCACCCCTATCTGCTGCACCCCTATCTGCAGCATCCCTATATGCAGCACCCCTATCTGCAGCATCCCTATCTGCAGCACCCCTATCTGCAGCATCCCTATATGCAGCACCCCTATATGCAGCACCCCTATCTGCTGCACCCCTATATGCAGCACCCCTATCTGCTGCACCCCTATCTGCAGCATCCCTATCTGCTGCACCCCTATATGCAGCACCCCTATCTGCTGCACCCCTATATGCAGCACCCCTATCTGCAGCACCCCTATATGCAGCACCCCTATATGCAGCACCCCTATCTGCTGCACCCCTATATGCAGCACCCCTATCTGCAGCACCCCTATATGCAGCACCCCTATATGCAGCACCCCTATATGCAGCACCCCTATCTGCTGCACCCCTATCTGCTGCACCCCTATATGCAGCACCCCTATCTGCAGCACCCCTATCTGCAGCATCCCTATATGCAGCACCCCTCTATGCAGCACCCCTATCTGCAGGACCCCTATATGCAGCACCCCTATCTGCAGCATCCCTATCTGCAGCACCCCTATCTGCTGCACCCCTATCTGCTGCATCCCTATCTGCAGCATCCCTATATGCAGCATCCCTTTCTGCAGCACCCCTATCTGCAGCATCCCTATATGCAGCACCCCTATCTGCAGCATCCCTATCTGCTGCACCCCTATATGCAGCATCCCTTTCTGCAGCACCCCTATCTGCAGCATCCCTATCTGCTGCACCCCTATCTGCAGCATCCCTATCTGCATCATCCCTATCTGCAGCACCCCTATATGCAGCACCCCTATATGCAGCACCCCTATCTGCAGCATCCCTATCTGCAGCACCCCTATATGCAGCACCCCTATCTGCAGCACCCCTATATGCAGCACCCCTATCTGCAGCACCCCTATATGCAGCACCCCTATCTGCAGCACCCCTATCTGCTGCACCCCTATATGCAGCACCCCTATCTGCAGCATCCCTATATGCAGCACCCCTATCTGCAGCATCCCTATCTGCTGCACCCCTATATGCAGCACCCCTATCTGCAGCATCCCTATATGCAGCACCCCTATCTGCAGCACCCCTATATGCAGCACCCCTATATGCAGCACCCCTATCTGCAGCACCCCTATCTGCTGCACCCCTATATGCAGCACCCCTATCTGCAGCACCCCTATCTGCTGCACCCCTATATGCAGCACCCCTATCTGCAGCACCCCTATATGCAGCACCCCTATATGCAGCACCCCTATCTGCAGCACCCCTATCTGCTGCACCCCTATATGCAGCACCCCTATCTGCAGCACCCCTATCTGCAGCACCCCTATCTGCAGCATCCCTATATGCAGCACCCCTATCTGCAGCACCCCTATATGCAGCACCCCTATATGCAGCACCCCTATCTGCAGCACCCCTATCTGCAGCACCCCTATATGCTGAACCCCTATCTGGTGCACCCCTATCTGCAGCACCCCTATCTGCAGCACCCCTATCTGCAGCATCCCTATCTGCAGCACCCCTATATGCAGCACCCCTATCTGCAGCACCCCTATCTGCAGCATCCCTATCTGCAGCACCCCTATATGCAGCACCCCTATATGCAGCACCCCTATCTGCAGCACCCCTATCTGCTGCACCCCTATCTGCTGCACCCCTATCTGCAGCACCCCTATCTGCAGCACCCCTATCTGCAGCACCCCTATCTGGTGCACCCCTATCTGCAGCACCCCTATATGCAGCACCCCTATCTGCAGCATCCCTGCCCTGGGTGCACAAACGTCCGGGGAGTTTGCACGATTGCCTGAGTGTAGATTATTTGAACATTATCTATCCCCCCCTCCTCTTTTCTCTGCGGCTCTC
This sequence comes from Poromitra crassiceps, assembly GCF_964638095.1. Classification (NCBI taxonomy): domain Eukaryota; kingdom Metazoa; phylum Chordata; class Actinopteri; order Beryciformes; family Melamphaidae; genus Poromitra; species Poromitra crassiceps. Next base: position 51,220,696 of record NC_139629.1, on the reverse strand, counting down.
ATGCTGTGAGGATGCGCACACATCCTCGGGCAAAAGAATCAAAAATAGATCCTAAAGCAGCCGGAGTTTTCCACAGGAAGCAGCTCACGGGCAGACTTGAGTCATGCTGGCAGGATCATGCACCCTGAGCTGACAACCCAACACGCTCGATTATAACGCACGTCATTTCCCCACGTGCAGCCATGGCCCCACTATGGGTCCACTATGGGTCCACTATGGGTCACAAACAAGGAGGAAAGAAAATATTGAGTAAAAGAACCCCCACGTGACTCTGATATTATGCAGATTGGATTATGGATTGAGTGGGGGGTTGTGAATCTTCATAACGGACTGATCTGATGAGGGTCTCTGGCTCATTCATTGTGTCATGTGGACTGCTGGCAATGGCGTAACCTCTGCGGAGGGGAGGAAAGACAACACGGTGAACAGAAACAGACCCTGTCGGGCCGTCTCAGCATCAGTTTGCCGCTGCACACCACCAACACACACCACCAACACACACCACCAACACACACCACCAACACACACCGCCCATCGCTCTGTTCCATCATCTCCTTCTTCCACCATCAGTTAGGACGGCTCCCTCTTGACGAGGCCCTCTTCGTTTGGGAAGCACGTTACATTGATTTGGCAGGCGGCATTCTTTGATTATATTTATAATTCACATCCCAGAGGAGAGGCTTCATCTTGTCTCAGCTACATCTCTGACCTCTTTTGTTGTGCACATTTTGGCTGCCTATAAGCAGGGTGCATTAGCACACTAGCATTAGCACTAGCTGTATGGTGCTTGATACATGGCATTTACTTAACACATGATGTATTATTGATCGTTTATTGGATGATTGATTTGGAGCGCCATCTGCTGTACAATAGTTCTGCCCGCAGTGTTTTAGATAATGAATTGCTTCCAATTAGGATGAACAAACGATGGGTCAGTATTTCTAGTTAGTCAGCAACCATAATTCTTTTTAAATCTCTTACAAGATCAGCAGCACCCCATATCATTATGCAACCCCCCCCCCCCCCCCATAACAGCTAGCATGACGTCTTTGTGTTGAGACAGTGGGTTCTGGGCACTGAGCAGCAGATAATGTGGACGCATCACTAAGGGGCATTCTCCTACGTATGTCATTATGAGGCTTGTTAGGGCCCGCGTTACAGCTGCTTGGCTGAGCAGCCGGAACAAGCAGAGTGACCCAGCCAACACCAATATTTCCCCTCTCATGTCCATCTTCTATCTTCCATGGCCCTATCTGTTTCTTCCTGTCTGTCTGTCTGTCTGCCCCCCTCCCCCCCTCCCCCCCTGTGTGTTTGGCAGTCACACAGTCAGCCATGTGTGTGCTGAAGACGTTACATAATGCCCTCCTTTCACTGCACTCCAGATCAAAGACAACAATCCGGCACAGAAAAAGCGCTCCTTGCTGATTCCTTCTCTTCCACCATCACATAGTTTTATCAGCCTCCAGTGCCCAGAGACTATATATGTTGGTAGAGCTGGTTCACTCTCTCTGCTTCATGTTGAAAAGCAAACGGAACAGATGGGGAATGATCAGAGGTTCTGATCAGAGGTTCTGATCAGAGGTTCGCTGTGGCAAATAGCCAACCAGGTTAGACTTGATGGATTAGTCAGGGAGTGGTAGACATGCTTCAAATCACCTCCCTTTGTGATCTCCCTCTTATTCATTTACATGCATCATTGTTTATGCAGCAAAGTGGACTTTAGTCAAGTCAAGTTTATTTGTATAGCCATAATTCACAAGCATGTCTCAGAGGGCTTCACAGAGAATATGTCTAACTAAATTACATTACATTACATTACGTCATTTGGCAGACGCTTTTATCCAAAGCGACTTACATTAACACATTTTTGTCAGCAATAGAGCAATCAACTATGCAGCACAGTCTATGACAACTACAACCTCTGAAGGAACAGTGGTACAAGTTTAGTTTAGGTTAGTAGTTTTTTTTGTTTGTTTTTTTTTAGAAAGAGAGAGAAAGAAGTTAGATCAAGAAGGGCCCAGATGGAGCCTGAAAAGGTGAGTCTTTAGTCTTTTCCGAAAGATCGGCAGTGATTCAGCTGTCCTGACCGAAGGTACGAGAAGAGTCGAGATCGGGATGAGCGACTTTTTAGCCCCCGTAGCGAAGGAGGGGCGAGGCACCCTGCACTGGTGGAGGAGCGAAGGGAGCACTGAGAGGTTTGGAACCTGACCATAGATTGCAGGTACAGGGGAGCTGACTGGTGTACTGCCCTGTAGGCCAGTACCAGTGACTTGAAATTGATGCGTCCCGAGATGGGAAGCCAGTGGAGCTCCTGGAAGAGGGGAGTGACATGAGAGAATTTGGGTTGGTTGAATACCAGACGGGCTGCAGCGTTCTGAATGAGCTGAAGCGGTCGGATGTCGGTGGCAGGTAGGCCGGCCAGAAGCACGTTGCAGTAGTCCAGGCGAGGGATGATAAGTGACTGGACCAGGAGTTGAGTCGCTTCTCTTGTGAGGAAGGGACGGATTTTGCGGATGTTGTAGAGAGAGAACTTACAGGAGCGTGCTGTCGCAGCTATGTTGGCTGAGCAAGACAGCTGGTTGTCAAGGATCACCCCAAGGTTCTTAGCTGTTTCTAGCTAAGCACTAATAATAGCTAAGCTAATAGCTAAGCACTAAGCTAAGAAGCTAAGAACGAATAATAATAATAATAATAATAATAAACATGATTGAACAATCTTATATTCGAGAGAGACAGAGGAAAGGGGGAGGAGAGAGAGAGCTAGGGGGTGGGGGCGGGGGAGGAGGGAAAGAGCAGGGAGAAGGAGGAAGGGGGGAGGAGAGAGAGAGCTAGGGGGCGGGGGAGGAGGAAGGGGGGAGGAGAGAGAGAGCAGAACAAACAGGGTATACTGGGGCTCGGTGATACAGTTGAAATCAATATCACGATAGTCACAGGGGTCAGTTTGGAATACCACTGTATATCACAATATTGTTCATGTAAGCCAGGCATGTCCAAAGTCTGGCCTGGGGGCCAATTGCGGCCCACAGACCAATTTTAATAAATTTTAGTAATCAAATTTTCATATAATCATATACCTGGCGATATGATGCCACTGAATAGACAACAAACGATAGGACTGAATTATCGGCCAGCCTTAGGGCATACAGCTGTCACTCATTTGGCCCGGCCGCTCCGCCACAGCAACAGCACCACACCGGCACCAGCGGCACACCAGACCCGCCAAGCCAAACGAGCAACAGCTGCAGACATTCTGATGACTCTAACCTTAAGTGGAACTAACTAGCAAACAGGAATCTAGCTCATCTACAGCCTAGTCTGCCCTGTCCTAACCTACTCTACTCTAATCTTAGCCTGAACACTTCAAAGTGGGAGGTGGGCTTCCCCAGGAGGGGGGAGGGGGGGGGGGGGGGGGGGGGGCTCCAAACAGTTTCAGGGGAGGCTCAGTGAGTGGGATTGATTGATTTGTTTTTGTTTTTTTACACAAGTTATTACATTAGCTATCAAAAGTGATCAAATCACATAATAGTCTACAGTGTAAATGTGTCTCATTTGATGAAAGAGATGGTTCAGAGATCCAGCAGCTTTAACACAGTCAGGGCAGATATGAATCTAAAGAAAAGAACATTTAGAAAAGTATCTCATTCATTGCAACTTTGACATTTCATCCACAATGTCCTGTCTTTTTCACATTTAGAAGAATGTTCTTGTGGTTGAAACATGACATTATTGGAATGAACCAAAGAAGTCAGAGAAAATATTTCCAAGCAAACCAAAGGTCTTCTTCAAGTGGAAGAAATAAGGGAGAGCAAGAGAGCATCAGATGCTGTCAGATAGTGCCTGGCTGTGCCTGTTCACAGCCTGTCTGTGCCTGTTCACAGCCTGTCTGCCTGTTCACAGCCTGTCTGTGCCTGTTCACAGCCTGGCTGTGCCTGTTCACAGACTGGCTGTGCCTGTTCACAGCCTGTCTGTGCCTGTTCACAGCCTGGCTGTGCCTGTTCACAGCCTGGCTGTGCCTGTTCACAGCCTTGATGCTGTCAGATAGTGCCTGGCTGTGCCTGTTCACAGCCTGGCTGTGCCTGTAATGAGTGTGTAACTGGGGGGAAATTAGCCCAACGCTAAACGTAGGCAGCACTTTTTTGGCGGAACAAAACGCCAAATTCTATAGACGGTTTTAACTTGACAACAAAAACATTCTAAATTGAACCCCCGCTCACTTCCTGTTGCAGTGTTTGCTATGGACATAAAAGAAAAAAAAACATTCAAGTGCAGGACTAACCATTCCGTGAAAACCGTCTATACAGCTGAGCGGCGAAAACAAAAGTAACGATGTTGAGTGAATATTTCTGCAGTTTGCCGAATGCTGAGAAAAAGGAAGTGATGTGGGGTTGCGCTCTGGTGAAAACCGTCTATAAATAAAGAACAAGCAGAAAGACTATGAGCCTTTAGTATGAAGGAGGGCAAAGCAAGACTGCAAGTTAGGATGATGTCATTTACCTCAACTCCAACAGTGCTGCATTTATTATACAGACACTGCATGAAATAGGCCACGCCCATCACGGGGGAAAGCTCTCCGTTCACTTCCACACACCAGCGTCATTTTCCTTAAATGAATGAATGAATGAATTTATTTTGGTGATCAAATAAAATAACACAACAGTACATATAGTAATGAAAGAACAGACAATATATCAATCACCGAGGATAAAAACACAAAAAAGTCAGAGGGCTTTTTCCATTGTGGTCCTCACAAACATAGCTAAAGGCTGTTGTGTGGTGGACTGCGCAGACAACAAATGTACAAAATCGCCAGTTAAAGTTTTGTTGTACTCCCGAGCAAAACAAGGAAGAAATGTGGATGTTGCTGTCAAGGAAGTAAGTTGGAGTGTTCATCTTCCATATATACAATCTTTTTGTGCAACACGCAACCATGCACGCGACATAGGAGAACGCCAGGATTGGAGGGGGGGTTTCTGTTTCCCCCCGTTTTGGGCGTGGCTTCTGAATGACGCGCTCCACAGTGTCTCTATACAAGTGGAGCAGGGGACCCTTTTTGTGCTCAGTTTGATGTTTGAAGAAATTCCACCTTAAAATCTCCCCTTAACTCATTGAGTGCCAGCCACTTTTGGAGAACGGACGCTCCCAGTGCCAGAGTTTCAGAGCGTTTTCAGTGATTTCTCGAGGCCCACAGAATATTGTGTGATATTACTATGTAAACACCGAACACGCACAAATAACGATGAGACTCTCTTCTATCATCTGCAAAAAAAAGTTTATTGATCCCATTTTCCGTTCTTTAGTTATGAGCCGGAGAAGATAGGCTGTTTTGAGCAAAAAGACACTTTTCAAATTAGAAGCTGAGTTATTCCGCCTTTTGTGAAATGCAGCATTTCAAGCACATTCACTGAGTCTGAAGATAATATTTTCTGATGTAGTGACGTGGTGTAGTTGTGTGGTGCCTGCGTGCCCCACCCCCCTCTCCCCCCCTCAGCTGCAAACTCCTCCCCACACTAACACACAGCCTAACACGCATCCAGTCTATTTTCGGAGCGCTCCGTTTTTTTGCGCCGGCTCCCAGCGCGACACGGAAATGCCAAACCGGACTGCAGGGAAAGGTTTGGCCCTTCGGCGTCGGGTGCTGCCTTTCTGGCGGCTAATCGTGTGGAGAAACTATGCAGACAGACAGACAGAGGCAGAGGAGCTCAGTTGTGTGCGCGGATTGACTGCTGTTCGCAGCCAACATCAGCTGCAGTCAGAGCCATCTATATGGCTCTGGCTGCAGCATGAGCGGTTTCTCTTTGATCACGGGGGTTTTTCCTGCTGTTTTCCGGACCTTTCTGTAATCTGGAGAGCACTGTCACCGCCTAATGGGTCGGTAAAATAGGTTATAGACATTCAACATGCCCCAAAATTTTACAGGAGATGGATCTGGCTTTGATCCACGTCCCACCGTCAAAAAACGCAATTGACGAACATACTCGTCCTTGGCACTCTACGTTACTAAACCAATTGACGAACATACTCGTCCTTGGCACTCAATGAGTTAAGGAACCCTGGAGAAGTATTTGCTCCCCTCCAAAGAGCTGCTCTCAGCAGCAGCAGCAGCACTCCTTATCTCTGTTAAAGCCCCCCTGCAGTGATGGGAGAGTGTCGCTCTGGTCCAAGAGAGCAGAGCCGCGGTGCCGTTATCTCTGGCCCTCAGCCAGGGGGAACATGCAGGTGGAGCAGGAGCCAGGCGGTAGAGCATGTAGAAGGTGAGCTGTGGCAGCAGCATCAAATGAATTGTGGGTGGGGGGGGGGGGGGGGCGATGTGAGTGAGACTGTTATCACACCTGACAGTGTCTGGTGTGGACTCATACGTAAGCTCCTGGTCATCTGTAAGGCAGAGTGATAGGGTGTGACGTGTCAACACGCCACATTAGGCCCTGCCAGAGGATGTGTTTAACAGACGGACCACAGGAAGTTCTCTCCCTCCGCACCACGCTTTGACTCCTCCCGTTGGTACCAAGCACACATCTGACTCCTCCCATTGGAACCAAGCACACATCTGACTCCTCCCATTGGTACCAAGCACACATCTGACTCCTCCCATTGGGAACCAAGCACACATCTGACTCCTCCCATTGGAACCAAGCACACATCTGACTCCTCCCATTGGTACCAAGCACACATCTGACTCCTCCCATTGGAACCAAGCACACATCTGACTCCTCCCATTGGTACCAAGCACACATCTGACTCCTCCCGTTGGTACCAAGCACACATCTGACTCCTCCCATTGGTACCAAGCACACATCTGACTCCTCCCATTGGTACCAAGCACACATCTGACTCCTCCCATTGGAACCAAGCACACATCTGACTCCTCCCATTGGTACCAAGCACACATCTGACTCCTCCCATTGGAACCAAGCACACATCTGACTCCTCCCATTGGTACCAAGCACACATCTGACTCCTCCCATTGGTACCAAGCACACATCTGGGCCCTTATTAATAGTTAAGCTCTTCCTTGATTTCTGCCAAGATCATTAGCAGGATGTGATGTAAAAGTGGAACGACGTCCTTTAATATCGATGGACTTGGAAAAGTTATTTTAATTCATTTATGATTAAATTGCTGACAGTGACTAACCACTTCTTATTAATAGCTTAACTACTAAGGTTCAGTTGTCGTTAAAATCTGCTAAAAGCTGCTTGATCTGCAAATGTAAGTTGGATGTCAAACAAATTCAAGAAAATATTAATTTATTTAATTTATTTGATATACGTATGTTAATTTTATAACTATAATCTTTTTGTTTATTTCTTAAAGCAGCTACGAGCAACTTTTTCGATTGTTATTAAACAGTATAAATTTAATATCAATGCATCACATCTTACCTCTAATAGTCGACGATACCAACGCAGAGTAGTCTCGCTTGAACCCCGAGTGAATCGGCCAGTGTTAGTGTGTCTGTAGCCAGGGCAGATCAGGAATTGAAATGAAACGGTTTGCAGCAGCCACTTCGGCCATAACCACAAAATAACTTCCAAAAAACCTGTTAGAATATAACGAGAGATGTTCCCGCGAGTATGCGTGGCGTTCACATTGTTTATGTTATGTTGCTAGGCAGCGCAAACGGCGTAAAAAGGCAGCTGCGTTTCACTTCCTGGTTTCACTTCCGCGTTTCACTTCCGGGTTACTCGGTCCGGTCGCTCTAGAGAGCCCCCTGTTGGCGCGAGTTTAGACAGACTATAGACTTAATAATCACCTAAGGGAGCAATCTCAGATACACACGGCTTTGGTCTCGTCGACTATTAGAGGTAAGATGTGATGCATTGATATTAAATTTATACTGTTTAATAACAATCGAAAAAGTTGCTCGTAGCTGCTTTAAAAAAAGACCTCAAGAATTTAAGTACCGGTATGTCAAATTGAAATGCGTACATAAAATATACATTGTATAAGGAAATATGATAGAAGGTGGATGTGGAATGGTTTAATATGGAAAGCAGTATTCATATGGCCTGCATCTGTATTCATATTATTGTTAGAATATCAACAGATCTCTCATCTGCTGGTGAAAAGAAGTTTCTGTCTTCTTCAAATTAGTTAGTGTGGCAAAACCAGTGTTTGGACTCTAGATAGATAGATAGATAGATAGATAGATAGATAGATAGATAGATAGAGTACTTTATTCATCCCCGTAGGGAAATTCTGGAAAGAAGTGCCCTGACTGTGTTTTAATGTGCCCTCAGGTTGACCCCAAAGGTCAGTGCCCTCAAGTTGGTCCCATTGGCCCACGACCCTGCAGTATGAAAGGTGCTGTTGAGGTAGCTCACTGGTCACTGTGGAGCTCATTTTATTTTTATTCATTTATTCGTTTATTGAGCAGGGACAAATGCATAGAACATTATTTCATATGACCTACAAAAGAGATGTCATGCATACAGGTTTCTAGCCAAGGCTAATTTGCAACCCCTGTCCCTGGTTAGGCCTTTAAAACAAAAGTTCAAGAGAAAAATTAAAACAGTACCAAAATGTTAAAAACGAACCATATAAAACAGAACAAAATAAAGACAAAAACAAAAAGCAAAAACACAAAACAAATAAGGACAGAAAACTAAAATAGTACAATACTAAAAGTCAATGTTCACAGGCTTGTTTCAGTTTCAGCCATTGTTTTGCTTGTGTGTTAAATACGGTGAGTTCTGTCAATGTTTTTATTTCTGGTGGTAATGTGTTCCATAATTTGGTACCTATTACCGAGAAGGATGACTGTCCGAATGTGTTCTGCGTTTTGCTGTTCTACAGTTCCCGCTTGCTGCACCCCTAGTTCTAATACCACCGTCTTGTTTGTTTATTAACTGGCAAAGTATCTCTGGAGCAAGGCTGTTCACACATTTAAAAATAAGTTTTAAAAATGAGAAGCCGACAAAACTGTCAAAACTTAGTAAATTATATTTATTGATAATTTGGCAATGGTGCCATCGAACAGGTTTCTGGTCCATTACTTTCAGTGCCTGTTTATATAATGACCTAATGGGTGCCAGTGTTGTTTGGTTAGCCTGACCCCAAACGGTTATGCAATATGATAAATGGGAAAATATCATGGCATGCATGTACTGTTGTGCTGCCTTAAGGGGTATATAATGTCTAATCAGGCGAAAGCAATTTAAATTGGTTTTGACAGTTTTGCACAGCTTCTTCACATGCCTACCAAACTTAAGTTGAGAATCTAAAATAACACCTAAAAATTTAAACTCGTCTACTTGATTTATCTCTATCTCATTGATCTTTACTCCATAATTTTCGTTGGCTTTCCTCTTAATGGAAAAGCACATCGACACTGTCTTCTTATAATTCAAAGTCAAATGATTATTTTGGAGCCACTGTGACACACCAGACATTTCTTTTGACAGTATTTCTGCTGCCATCTGAGGAGTTTTTGCAGACACATAAACAATTGTGTCGTCCGCATACATTTGGCATTTGGCTCTTTTGCAATTGTTGGGTAAATCATTTATATATAAACCGAAAAGTATGGGGCCCATAATAGAACCTTGTGGAATTCCCATTCGACAAGTCTGGACAGTTGACAGAGTAGAATTTGATCTAACCCATTGCTCTCTATGCTCAAGAGAGGAGGTGTTGACCCTGCAGTATGAAAGGTGCTGTTGAGGTAGCTCACCGGTTACTGTGGAGCTCAGGAGAGGAGGTGTTGACCCTGCAGTATGAAAGGTGCTGTTGAGGTAGCTCACCGGTTACTGTGGAGCTCAGGAGAGGAGGTGTTGACCCTGCAGTATGAAAGGTGCTGTTGAGGTAGCTCACCGGTTACTGTGGAGCTCAGGAGAAGTGTTGACCCTGCAGTATGAAAGGTGCTGTTGAGGTAGCTTACTGGTCACTGTGGAGCTCAGGAGAAGTGTTGACCCTGCAGTGTGAAAGGTACTGTTGAGGTAGCTTACCGGTTACTGTGGAGCTCATGAAGTGTTGGCCCTGCAGTATGAAAGGTGCTGTTGAGGTAGCTTACTGGTCACTGTGGAGCTCAGGAGAGGAGGTGTTGACCCTGCAGTGTGAAAGGTGCTGTTGAGGTAGCTCACTGGTCACTGTGGAGCTCAGGAGAGGAGGTGTTGACCCTGCAGTGTGAAAGGTGCTGTTGAGGTAGCTTACTGGTCACTGTGGAGCTCAGGAGAGGAGGTGTTGACCCTGCAGTGTGAAAGGTGCTGCTGAGGTAGATTTCTGGTCACTGTGGAGCTCAGGAGAGGAGGTGTTGACCCTGCAGTATGAAAGGTGCTGTTGAGGTAGCTTACTGGTCACTGTGGAGCTCAGGAGAGGAGGTGTTGACCCTGCAGTATGTAAGGTGCTGTTGAGGCAGCTTACTGGTCACTGTGGAGCTCAGGAGAAGTGTTGACCCTGCAGTATGAAAGGTGCTGTTGAGGTAGCTTACTGGTCACTGTGGAGCTCAGGAGAAGTGTTGACCCTGCAGTGTGAAAGGTACTGTTGAGGTAGCTTACCGGTTACTGTGGAGCTCAGGAGAAGTGTTGACCCTGCAGTATGAAAGGTGCTGTTGAGGTAGCTTACTGGTCACTGTGGAGCTCAGGAGAGGAGGTGTTGACCCTGCAGTGTGAAAGGTGCTGTTGAGGTAGCTCACTGGTCACTGTGGAGCTCAGGAGAGGAGGTGTTGACCCTGCAGTGTGAAAGGTGCTGTTGAGGTAGCTTACTGGTCACTGTGGAGCTCAGGAGAGGAGGTGTTGACCCTGCAGTGTGAAAGGTGCTGTTGAGGTAGATTTCTGGTCACTGTGGAGCTCAGGAGAGGAGGTGTTGACCCTGCAGTATGAAAGGTGCTGTTGAGGTAGCTTACTGGTCACTGTGGAGCTCAGGAGAGGAGGTGTTGACCCTGCAGTATGAAAGGTGCTGTTGAGGTAGCTTACTGGTCACTGTGGAGCTCAGGAGAGGAAGTGTTGACCCTGCAGTATGAAAGGTGCTGTTGAGGTAGCTTACTGGTCACTGTGGAGCTCAGGAGAGGAGGTGTTGACCCTGCAGTGTGAAAGGTGCTGTTGAGGTAGCTCACTGGTCACTGTGGAGCTCAGGAGAGGAGGTGTTGACCCTGCAGTATGAAAGGTGCTGTTGAGGTAGCTTACTGGTTACTGTGGAGCTCAGGAGAAGAGGTGTTGACCCTGCAGTATGAAAGGTGCTGTTGAGGTAGCTTACTGGTCACTGTGGAGCTCAGGAGAGGAGGTGTTGACCCTGCAGTGTGAAAGGTGCTGTTGAGGTAGCTTACTGGTCACTGTGGAGCTCAGGAGAGGAGGTGTTGACCCTGCATTATGAAAGGTGCTGTTGAGGTAGCTTACTGGTCACTGTGGAGCTCAGGAGAGGAGGTGTTGACCCTGCAGTGTGAAAGGTGCTGTTGAGGTAGCTCAGCGGTCACTGTGGAGCTCAGGAGAGGAGGTGTTGACCCTGCAGTATGAAAGTGCTGTTGAGGTAGCTTACTGGTCACTGTGGAGCTCAGGAGAGGAGGTGTTGACCCTGCAGTGTGAAAGGTGCTGTTGAGGTAGCTTACTGGTCACTGTGGAGCTCAGGAGAGGAGGTGTTGACCCTGCAGTGTGAAAGGTGCTGTTGAGGTAGCTTACTGGTCACTGTGGAGCTCAGGAGAGGAGGTGTTGACCCTGCAGTATGAAAGGTGCTGTTGAGGTAGCTTACTGGTCACTGTGGAGCTCAGGAGAGGAGGTGTTGACCCTGCAGTGTGAAAGGTGCTGTTGAGGTAGCTTACTGGTCACTGTGGAGCTCAGGAGAGGAGGTGTTGACCCTGCAGTATGAAAGGTGCTGTTGAGGTAGCTTACTGGTCACTGTGGAGCTGAGGAGAGGAGGTGTTGACCCTGCAGTGTGAAAGGTGCTGTTGAGGTAGCTTACTGGTCACTGTGGAGCTCAGGAGAGGAGGTGTTGACCCTGCAGTGTGAAAGGTGCTGTTGAGGTAGCTTACTGGTCACTGTGGAGCTCAGGAGAGGAGGTGTTGACCCTGCAGTATGAAAGGTGCTGTTGAGGTAGCTTACTGGTCACTGTGGAGCTCAGGAGAGGAGGTGTTGACCCTGCAGTGTGAAAGGTGCTGTTGAGGTAGCTTACTGGTCACTGTGGAGCTCAGGAGAGGAGGATTGGATCCCAGGTGCCTGAGGAGAAGGAACGACAGGCCGGCCCGGGTCGGCTGCGGGGGTCCTGCCTGGTCCCGCTCACTCATCACTGAGCACGGTTCCCAAGCAGAACAGAAAGCATGATGCACTACATCACAGCTATGGTTCACTGCAGCACCGAGTCCAAGCGGGTCCTGGAGGGCCTCAGACCTCTTAATCATCATGTGTTGCTGCGCGTGTGTTCCTGTGTGTGTGTTCCTGTGTGTGTGTTGCTGCGTGTGTGTTCCTGCGTGTGTGTTCCTGTGTATGTGTTCCTGTGTGTGTGTTGCTGCACGTGTGTTCCTGTGTGTGTGTTGCTGCGTGTGTGTTCCTGCGTGTGTGTTCCTGTGTATGTGTTCCTGCGTGTGTGTTGCTGCGTGTGTGTTGCTGCGCGTGTGTTCCTGCGCGTGTGTTCCTGTGTGTGTGTTCCTGTGTATGTGTTCCTGCGTGTGTGTTGCTGCGCGTGTGTTCCTGCGCGTGTGTTCCTGTGTGTGTGTTGCTGCACGTGTGTTCCTGTGTGTGTGTTGCTGCGTGTGTGTTCCTGCGTGTGTGTTGCTGCGCGTGTGTTCCTGCGCGTGTGTTCCTGCGCGTGTGTTCCTGCGCGTGTGTTCCTGTGTGTGTGTTCCTGTGTATGTGTTCCTGCGTGTGTGTTGCTGCGTGTGTGTTCCTGCGCGTGTGTTCCTCTACGTGTGTTCCTGCGCCTGTATGTTGTTTAAGACAGAGTGAGACAGACAGACAGACAAGGCATGAATGAGCTTGTATGACAGTGCTTCTGTAGGAGATGAATGAGCTTGTATGACAGTGCTTCTGTAGGAGATGAGCTTGTATGACAGTGCTTCTGTAGGAGATGAGCTTGTATGACAGTGCTTCTGTAGGAGATGCCCGTGTGTGTTCTGTGTGTCAGAAAGGCTCAACCTGATCTTAATAGGCCTCTTTTGTATCTGCCAGAGTGTAGTACCACATGTGCATTGTGTATTTGTCTCAGTCTTCAGTTTGTACAGTATACGATGGAGGAATCTATATATAATGTGCAATCAAGGGCATAACTACACGAGTACGTCACGCAACAGTCTAATACACGCCAAGCACATGCCAAGCACATGCCAAGCACGTGTGGAGGTCACTTGACCACATTGACAGATTACAATGTACCAAAAATAATCAAATCAACATGCACACATGCACAATGCAAATATGTCCGGGTCCAGTGATACAATCCATCCAGTAGCTTCATAGCTCTATCATAAGAGCAAAAGTCATAGATTTGCTTTGCTCCCAATTACAATTAAGTTTTCTGCTATTCTTTTTTGATATGAGTATTATAATATTATTTATAGTAGTATTTATACACACAGATACAGTAGATGCATGAAGACGTGCCGACTCACAGAGACACAGACATACACAAACCTGCATCCACATATGCAAAGCACTAACGTACACACACACTAACGTACACACACACACACACTAATGTACACACACACTAACGTACACACACACTAGTACACACACACTAACGTACACACGCAACTGTACACACACACATACTGTACATGCATGTACACGCGCACGCGATTTGCACACACAAACCTATGCCTACTTCAGTTCCAGAGATTAGCTGGCGAGTGATGAGATTCAGTGGGACAGAGTCTCTACATTAACATTCTGTTGTCATTTCTGTAGTAAGAGTAGGCTAACAACAACAAAAACATCTCCACTTGATGTCGGCAGAGTTCATTTCAATCAGGAGAGACTAGAGACCAAAGGATGAATAAAGTGATATTTATTACAATAAAGTGAATGATGCATTACAGAAAGAATGATGAGAATAAAGTATTGTTATTAGTCTTTGGCGGTTAGACACCGCAGGGAGATCTTGAGAGAGCTGCACCAGTCCAGATCAGCATCCAGATATATCCCCCTGCAGTGTCTAGATACTGGTGGTGCTGGTGATCTCCTTCTGAGACTGATGAGACTCTTCCGACTGAAGAATGGGATAGGTCTGCGATGACCGGGAGGAGAAGGGGAGGAGGAGGGTGCGAGCCTGACAGCAGCGATGATTGAGAGGCTGAATGAGACAGAAACAAGCATATTTAAGGAACCCGCCTCCAAGCAATTGGCTTACGACTGGGTTGTGGAGCAACGTGATAGGCTTACACTGGAGGTGTGTAGGGTGAGAGGTGATGAGAGCAGTGATGTGACACTATGCAATTGGTTAACAGAGACTGGGCGGCAACCAGCTGATTGTTCATTGAAACCCGGAAATTGACAGCTTATTATGATCTTGTGAGTAGATTGAAGAGGAGATATAAAGTGAATTAAGGAAGTGTAAAATATATTATAGTCTTCCTGCTTGAACTTACGTTGAGAACTACATTTGTCAGCTATTGTCAGAGTCCCACGGCCTGAACTGGAGCAAAGCACAGACCCTTTGGGCAGAGGATCCAGGAGGAAAGCCATTAGAGGAGCTTCAGTGGAGAGCCGGCCCTCCCATCCCCCACTGGCTTCACATCGGGGCACAAGATCATCCAGAGCACCCACTGTGCGTGACATCCAGGGAGAGGAACATGTCTTTTGCTCACCACGTGACATCCAGGGAGAGGAACATGTCTTTTGCTCACCACGTGACATCCAGGGAGAGGAACATGTCTTTTGCTCACCACGTGACATCCAGGGAGAGGAACATGTCTTTTGCTCACCACGTGGAATTTAACATGAGCTATTCAGTCCTGGCAGCAGACAGGTTTGGATGTTAATGGAATAGTTCAATATAGTGATGTCACGGTACCAATAATTCAGTAGTCAGTACCGGTACTAGTGAATTTCCACGGTACTCGGTACCAATTTCGGTACCACGGTAAAAAAAACAGACTGATATTTCTTCAACATATTCTCCTTTATTAAAGTATGCAACCATTTCCAATGAACAAATGGCATGTAGCCTTCAACTTTAAAACAAAACAATGTGCTTCTGCTTACTTCTTACATTCAACTCTGTATGGCAGTGAGTGCAGACAGTGCAACACCAGTGGCATGTAGCCCTCAAGTATTGTTTATTGAATTAAAAAAAAAAAAAAAAAATCGATACCCTCGGTACCATGCAAAAACAGGTACCGAAAACAATGTAGTACCGACTAAGTACCGAAGTACCGAAAACCGTGACAACACTAGTTCAATATACAGTATATCAATGCACACACGCACACACACACACACACACACATGCACGCACACACACACACACACACGCACGCACACACACGTTGCAGTGGGCTAATTCTACGCATTGGTTTTGCCTTCTGGAGTAAGACGACAGTAGGCTATAGCAGTATAGTTTCTCTTGTGGAGATAGCCTTCAGCCTGACTCTTTCACTGTCCCTGTTTGCACGCAGAGTTTGACCCAGGCTGTAATCTACAGTGACTCTTCTTCAATACGCCTCTGGCACATTGGGGAGATGTTATAAGCTGTGACAAAAGACACGATAGCTAGAAGTAAACTGAAGGTAGCAGACGGTGGACAGCCTCCTGATGAGCACAAACCGACCTCTTTATTGTGCGTTTACATTTGCCACTTGCTGCTAGATGTTAATCACAGCTGCGTCTTCAACATATTGCTGGTTTGATCACACAGGAATTACTACAAGCAATCCGCTACTCAGTTGGCAACTCAAACAAATGCTTCCAGAAGGTGTGGGGACCGTTTCCTGGAATACTTCCATAACCTCCAGTCGAACTGAAGACCCACTCCCTCATTTGATTTCTGCCTCTCCGCTGATTCTTGTCAGTACGATGTGTGATCAGTCTCTTTACCCACCTGTCTTATGTTCATCATTTATTTATTTATCTATTCATTTATTTATTCATTCTCCATCTTTTCTTAAAGATAAAAACCTGACTTCCAGCATCTTTCTGTGTTACTCCTCCACACTCCAGGGATGAAATACATCCTTATATGGAACTGTGACTTGTGGGTGGGGGTGCGTTAGGGTTGTCTCAGACACGGTTGCATTATTTTCTATTCTACAATGCACTTTACACGCTTCCCATCTATGTCATATACATTTGCATAAAACCCAATAAAAAATACTTTTGAGGGGGGGGGGGGGGTACTACTACAAGCATTGTACAATTTTATACAGTGTACATGGAAGATACGTTCAAACAGTAGCAACATTTAGACATGCAGACAGACAAGTACAGGTTCTCTCTCTATACCATATTGTGGCTGCCTGTGCTGGATGGGGGAAGGGTAATGTGATGTAAATTAAACTCCTTTTTTGAAGCGTCTGTATAATTTCCAGAAGAGGGAGGAGATTTGTTCAATCGACCCCGTGCATGTTCTCACAGCAAGAGAGATCAGCTCATATGATTTGTGACAGGAGAACGTGTTTGGCAATATAGGCTTCAACATGTGATATTTGCATCTGTACAGAACCTGTTATGCTCTGACCTGCGTCTGAGCTTCGCTCCCTTAAACAGCCACACGATGTTTGCTGCGTCACAAGAACATGTCGTCAAGCAGCCAAATCATTTGGAATCTAGCATTTCATGTCCCAGTTTGACAGTCCGACTCCAAGCTCAGACAGCTGTGT
>NC_139629.1:51176458-51198958 GCF_964638095.1 Poromitra crassiceps | reverse complement strand
ATAATTGATCATTACACATAAAGTAAAATGAAAGGGCCACTTTGCCTATTTTCAACCGGCTTTGTTTCATTACAAAATCAATCGTATATTATGCAAATGAACAACGTTGACGTTCTCTCCGTCGTGCCTGGACCTCCTGGTCCAAATGATGTCATGATGATGTCACTTGGAGCAGTTTTGCCATGGTGTGTCACTATTACTGCCACTATCAATATCATTATTGCATTATTATCCACCTTCATTAGCAGAACTTCCTGGAACAAATGGCATCATAATGATGTCATTTGGTCCAGGGAGTTCTGTGAATGAACATAGGTCTAGGCAAGATGGAGGTAAGTTAAACATTGCTCATATATACGACTGATTTGTAAGGATACAAAGCTGCTTGAAAATGGGAAAAGTCACCCTTTAATGACTGTACTTAGACACAGAGTTGGTCCAGGTTTTTGTGCTAGCGTACAAAGTGGTATTTCATAGATCTTCCCAGTCATATAAACAGACTATGGATTTGTAGAAATTGGTTAGTAACTGGCTTAAGGCCTTCTCTGTTATTTTTTTCTTTGTCAGGAGACATTTCAGTATTTTGTTTTTACTGATGTTCCTGAGGAATGCATGCAAGACGTAAACAGGATTGACTGTCAGCGTTAAGGGATAGTCAATGTTTGTAAATCACTTTTCTAACCCTGTGCATTTTGTTTTTGTGTACTTTTTTTTTGTACCCTGTGCTTTGCCAACCATCCCGAACACTAAATGGCATCGTTTTTGCTTTTGTCTGCCTATTGATTTTGGTCCTCCATCACAACACATATAGTATAAAACATCCTAAAAATAATTCTACAAATGTTTGAATCACATAAAAGTTTTTTTCTCAAAAAAAAGGAAGGAAAAATAACAGTCTCTCACACACAAAATCTTTTGCAACAAATACTGGATTACTCCAGGCCTCCCAAACGTGAAACTTCTTATTGGCATTGTGCTTACTCAGAGCTCCCGTGTGCCATGTGGCCTTAGTTCACCTCACAGAGTGCTTACTCAGAGCTCCCGTGTGCCATGTGGCCTTAGTTCACCTCACAGACTTACTCAGAGCTCCCGTGTGCCATGTGGCCTTAGTTCACCTCACAGACTTACTCAGAGCTCCCGTGTGCCATGTGGCCTTAGTTCACCTCACAGACTTACTCAGAGCTCCCGTGTGCCATGTGGCCTTAGTTCACCTCACAGAGTGCTTACTCAGAGCTCCCGTGTGCCATGTGGCCTTAGTTCACCTCACAGAGTGCCACGTTTGGAAAAGAGACAACTGCATGAGGTTTAGTAAACATCCACAATCAAATTGACCCCATCCCAACACTCTCCAATGATGTCAATTTTGCTCACTACTTCATCTACTATATTCACACGGTATTTACTTGATTCATGAAGATATTCAACAAATTGCTATGCTATTTTCTATTTTTCTCTCTCACAGTATTACACAGTATGTTTACATTTTTTTTTTTTCAGATTGATGGTAATATTTGTGAACACTAACAGTCTTTGACCAAACCAATAAGATATCATTGGCCTGGTTTTTTACAAATGCAGAAAAAAAAAACGTGGTTTGAAAATGTGTTTTGTTCGCATATTGCCCCCGGAGGTAGGTGAATCAATTAAAATCTTGAAAGTCCTTTGTAATAATGTTCTCTTTTGTCTCCACGCTCCACGAGGGTTTCTTCGGTGTCTACACGATGGCCTCTGCGTTGGTCAGGTTAGCGGTCGGGCTCGTTGGGTTGACGGGCTTCACGGGCTCCGTCGGGCTGGCCAGGTTGGGTGGCGGGCTGGTCGTCGTGGCGGGGGGGTCGGCTGGACTGGCTGTGGCAGTGGGACTGGCTGCAGGGTTCACAGGGCTAACAGCGCTAGCAGCGCTGGCCGGGTTAGCGGGGGTCGTGGGGCTGCTCAAGTCGACGGGAGCCGGGCTGGTTGGGCTAGCAGGGTTCGCAGGAGCGGGGCTGGTTGGGCTAGCGGGGCCAGGTAGGTTAGCGGTGTTGGTCTCCGCCTGCTGCTCAGGTCCGTTCTCCTTAGGCCGCCTGACCACTGCAGGAGGCCGGAGCATTATATGGAGTCGCTGGGAGAGATGATGATAAGAGAGATGATGTAGTAATTAAGTAAGAGAGGGGGTCATAAGCAAATGACCTGATCACTCAGGATGGGACGGTATTTTGAAATTCAATATATCACAATACCAAAATGTTACAAGACATATCGTGGGGCAGAACAATGAGTCACAATAGCTCCATTTGATTCTGCTGTAATAATCTCAAATGAGATGGCTTTCCCATCACAATTTCTTCATCAATTTCATAAATTATTTGCATTTTGTACTGATTTTTTTTTTTTTTTTTTTTAATAAATTGTAGTTTACATTATAGCAAGTCGATGCTATGGCTAGAAAGATTTGTGGCTCAGAAATAAATATTTATTACTTTGTATTGTGGTTGTATTGAATCATAAACCCCATATTCTGTTTCGAATCGTGTTGTGCGATCAAGTATATCATCCCATTCCTACAAATCAATGAGCACATGGACAACCCACACGCAATCAAAAACGTATTGCCCAACACGCCCCGCCGATCGTTCTCACCTCTTTGTAGGTGCCCTTGAGTCCGAGGTACATGTAGATCATGTATCCTGGTATGAGGATCATGGAGGACATGGCCATGAGCCAGCCCACTCCCTGACCCCAGGCCGGGAACACGTAGTCTCCCATCTTGAGCGGAACCATTTGCACGGCGCTGAACAAGAACACGCCCTGCGGGCAGACACGGGCCGCTTTATGCACTTGGTTACGGGGCAAACACACTGTCTCAGCCTGACGCGGCTCCAGGCACGCAATATTGACTTCATTTATTGCGTTCATTTTTCATGGCATGACTTTGGATGTGCTGCCGGATTAGTCGGGAGTACTCACGGCAACGATGAGAGGGGTGAACACCACCCAGCACATCTTCCACCATATACACGGCTTGTAGCCAATCATCTCCTCGATGTTGTCGTAGAACCTGTTCACACCTGCGAGACAAATGAATGTGTGATCAAAATATTCGTATCCAATTTATTTCAATTTGCCGCCGGTCTGCCATGCATGACGATGAGGAAGGTCTGCCATGCATGACGATGAGGAAGGCGAGCTAGAACACACGGGTGCTCATGACCTTGAGGCTAAACAGCGTTTGACGCTGTGCTAGTGTGTCTATGGATGTGTATGAAGTTACTACATCTTCTAACGTTTGTATTTAACCAGACCGTTCACATCTGTCATGTTTCATCATCGTAACTTGTTAACAGAAGGACATTTTTTGCTATTTTTATTTATTTATTTTTTTGTTTTTTTTGCTACAGTATACACAACACACTTATGATACACACCATAACACCAGGATATGGAGATGCACTCAAAGAAGACCAAGAAGAGCAGACACATCCCACTGGCAGAGTAGTAGTCAAACAGTTTGAACACATAGATGCCACCCTGGTTACAGAAAAATGGACACCTGTCATACAAAGAGTGTATGTACAGATACAGCTTAACATACTCCACTCAAATAGACACAAATGCATTCCCCCAAAAAAACAAAGAACAGAGCAGAAAATCTAAATATTTAACCCTGCCCTCACCCACTATAAAATGCAATTGATTTGAGATTTGAGAGCTTATAGCATATTGAATGTACTGCGCCTGCTGATTGTAATGCTGAACCTGCCATATGCCTTCATACTGTAGCTAGTGGGAGGCAGCTGTACCTGTGTGATGTTTGACAGTCCGATCACATAGGACACCAGGCAGACGACTGCAATGAAGAGCTCTCGCCTGCCCCTGAGGGCCCTGGGAAACTCATCCACCAGGGCAGTGATGAAGCCTTCCACAGTGCAGAACTGGAGGATAGAAGCAGAGATATACAGTAGCATTTAGCATCAACTGCTTGTGTCATTTGTGCTGTTTGCATCTTGTATCCCTGCTTACCGTCGCTATCTTTTCGCTATCTGTTCCCTGTCCCTCATTTCTCTTTTTTGTCCCTCTTGTTCTTTGTCGACTCATATTGTCAGCGTCTTTCGGTCATTGAAAAGTGCTTTAGAAGTTACATTAATTATTACTATTACTATTATTATTATTATTATTATTATTATTATTATTATTATTATTATTATTATTATTATTATTATTATTATTAAGCATGAGACTTGTGGATGTTTTGCAAGATGTTTTTTTTTTACCCTCTATTCCTCTTTGCATTTTCTCTCCACTATATGGTAAGATTTCCACTGAGTATTCCTTAACGAGCAAGCTTCATTTTAATGGTGAGGTTGACTGACAATGACGCATTGCAGAAGGTTGCAATGTGCTAAAAACCACGGAACAAAATTGCCCATGTAATGTTCTGAAATGACCCAGCATTTGATTCATGGAGGACATTTTGGTAATAGCTGTGACATACAACAGACCATTACTTTGACATTTATTATAGGGTTATGATTTATGTATTTGACTGTGAGGCACTGGTGGGTCCTAGCTGGCGTGTAGCTGCATTTAGTAGGTTTGTCTCTAAGTTGCTGTGGCCTTATTTTTAACCCGGAGATCACACATAAAATCAAGAAACGTGGACGTTGGAACCTGCGGGGCAGATAGAGGTGATAAAGCTGCATTAAAAAGACTTGACAGCTCATGTCAAAGCTCAGCTATATCTGTCCACAAGGAGCAAATGACGTGCTCATCATGCAGAGAGAGTATAGTGATATGTAGCCTACCTGCTTTAACATATTGAGGTCAAACCGTGAGCAGATCATCTCCAAGCCCCTTCCTTCCTTACCTGGCTGTCTATCCCCAGCATGAGCAACATGGAGAAGAACAGAATGGCCCAGAGCGGAGACACGGGCAACTGGGTTACAGCCTCCGGATAGGCCAGGAAAGCCAAGCCCGGGCCTGGAGAGGGAATAGGAAAAACCATGGAGCTCAGGCATTACTGTATATAGCAACACATTCTCATGTAGAACGGGGATGGCAAAATGTGCGAAGTCACGATCGAGGACGGTGCAGCTTTTTGTGAAGTGGCAGAACGATCACAGTGGATTCAGTCGTTACCTGAAGCTGCTACGTCGGCGATGGACTTCTTTGTCACGTGTGCCATGAAGCCGACGATGGAGAAGATGACTAAGCCGGCAAACATGCTGGTACACGAGTTGATGCAGCACACGATGATGGAGTCTCTGGGGAGAGGGAATATCAAACAGGCCTGTTGTCAGAGATCTGTGATCTGTTGTCAGAGATGCTTCCCTGAAAGCGGTCCACACAGGAGAGAGTCAGGCCCTGTCTTTTAGAGTAGCTGATAGAACACAGCACTGCTGTTTATTTCTGTTGATCATATACAATTGTTTGTCGAAAACATATTTTTTGCTGTGCAATACAGACATACATGCAATCTTACTACAGTACCGGTACTATAATTGGAGAGCTGTCTGTCTGTCTGGAGTTTCGAGGAGCACTGTTGCTCCGATTGCCTCAGAAATAGTCTCTGCTTCCCACTGATGATGTCATAGATGATGTCACTCGAGTGACATAACAATTGCTTGAGTCAGTTGAGTGACATCACTGTTGACATCACTCACTGATGAAATCACAATTGCACGAGTAACACCCTATCCTTGATGCGAAGTGACTTAGCCAATTTTAACTAAGGAGAAGATAGGGAACCAGATGATGGCTTCTGCCCCTGGGCTGAAAGCTCTATTAACGCAGGACGCCTTCATGAAGGTGAAGGTGCGTTGCTCAGGAGGGATGAGGAGCGGAGGAACATAAGACGAGGCGCAACAGCCAAGATCAAGGAGGTGTGAGAAACACCGGAAACTTGAAAGAAGAAGAAGAACCAGGTCTAGAGTGAGACCATCCAACTGTGAGCAAACTGTGAGCAAACTCCACACAGAAAGGCCCTCTTGATGAGATAGCCCACCTGGGCAGGCACTGAAGACATGGGGGGGGGACACACACCCTCAGCACCCACAGTGTCACAGGCGAGAATTGAACCCAGGACCTTCTAGCTGTGAGGCAACATCACTACCACTGCGCCACCGTGCCCGCGAGCTGCATAGGAACCTACAAGCAGGTCCTGACCATACTCTCAAGAATGGCACCCAGGTGGTGGTGGTGCAGATGATGGACAAGGTGGTTGAATGTGAGATTTCTGTAGGGACAGACCAGGTGAAATCATCACTGTTGACATTGTGACAATTACATCACTGATGGTGTCACTGATGATGTCACTGTTGACATTATGATGTCACAGATGATGTTATTGTTGACATCACTGTCATAAAGGTGAGGCTAAAGCTTAATTTATACTTATTAGAAAGTGTCGCTCAGCACATGGTCACAGACGAAAAAGAAAGTGACGCTCATGGTGTTGCATTTATACTTCAGTGAATGTTCGCCTCGGTTCAACGGTCACGTGACACCCGTGCTGCAGACAGCACCTGCAAACCACCTCGGAGGCAAGATGTAATGTACTTGACTGCAGCCGCATATAAACGACACACAACTCACCTCCTCTCTCTCTCTGGGAAATGCACAATGTTCTTTGTGATTTTCACAAAGTCATACATCAAGGACAGGCTGATAAAAATAGCAGAGACACATTCATTCATTTCAATGAGTGAAAACCAAAACAAGGAAATCAAGCATGTGCCGTCTATATAGCCAATCAGACTTGCGCGACACATCGTGACGTAGTGAGCGACACTAGACATTTCACCAGGTAGCAGACACTGCTGCTCGCCGACACTTGAAAGTGTCGACTCAAGTCCTCATTTCTGTCGCGACCATTTCAAAAGTGTCGGCAGACAAAGCATAAATTGGGCTTAAGTGGTGGGAGTATAGGTAGGACTGCTACTACACTACTTGACTGTGCCAACAATGCCCAAAAGGAAGCAACGGGCACTCTCCAATCCCGGAGCCAAGCCGCAAGAAAACTGGCTCGATGCAGATAAACTCAGAGGCAAGAATGAAAGTCAGACCCCATAGCAGGTGATAAGACGACTTGTCGTCTGCCCAGAAGTCTGCCCAAGCACCTCGCTCCTGCATCCCCATCGCATGTATCCTCAGCTTCACCCAAGTTCAATAGAGCAGAGAGCCTTCTTTTGTCCAGTAAAAATACCACCCGGCACTTCTCAATTCTCAAACCTCTTCAGGAAAAATGCCACCCGGCAGTTTATCAAACCTCCAGTAAAAATTGTCCCTATCGCGAGCCTCAACCCCTACCAATGCAAGTGGACGACCAGAGCCTGAGTCACCAACAAGGCCAGCATCCACACATGGAGGAACTGTAGAGAGGGCAAGCTCTTCTCTGAGATGCTGGATGAGAGTGGGGAGATTAGGTGGACAAGGTGTTCCCTTTAGTGGAGCAAGACAAGGTGTACTAACTTCTTTTCACCTGACAACGTGGAGCTTCACTGGCAGGATGTAGCACGTAGGCGGATCACGCTATTCCCCCCAGTTACCTTCTGCCCCGAGCAGGCGCCCCGGCCAACCAGAGGGAGGCGCTAGTGCACTAATGATGGCACTTCTATTGTGACATCACCGCTATGCGAGCTTTGGGATTTTGCGGACCAACATTTTTGGGTGGACCGACCGACCAACCCATCAAGTGAATTATAGAGTTGGGACCATGACTGGTCACAGCTAAAGAAAAGTGCACCCATGGCGCATCGTCTCCAGAGTAGCCCAGAATTTGAGCATGCGCAGCATGCAACATTTCTTGTCGAATTACTCCAAATCTATTTTTTATATACGCAAAAATTGCATTTATCAGTGCAGCCTTTTATTATCAAATGAATTGTAAGAATCAGTATCATTATCATTGAGTTAAAATCAGATCAACTGAAATGAAAGCAACTATTCTTATGCAACTGATCATTTGTGTGACCCAGAACCAGCTGAGAAAACAATAATTGTTGCAGACCCAAAAGTAAGAAGCTCTACCCATTTGATTGCTATTATTTTCATGCTGGCAATTAACTTACAGTGAATTGATTAAGAGTCTTAAGGGCAGATAATATACAGTATAATTGTGCCAATTTAATGTTGTATTGAATGCATCAGTGTAAAAGTAATGATTCAGCATCTCCTCATTCACTCATTATCCACAGTCTTACCTGTAAACATTGTTATTGAACGGGTTGTAGCTGCCCAGAGCTATAAGTGAGCCCAGTCCCAACCCGTACGAGAAGAAGATCTGGGTAGCTGCATCCAGCCATACCTGACAAAGGAACACAACCTTTTTTTAACCGCATGGGACACAAGTTGTGTTAACAACAAGCAGTGTTGTGTTACACAACACTGCTCACTGCTCACTCAGGCATGTAGCGATCGGGCTGTTAAAGCATATCACCATTACCTCCGATTCTTTGAGCTTCTCAAAGTTGGGGGTGATGTAGAAGAGAATTCCTTCTCGAGCTCCAGGTAGAGTCACTCCACGGATGAAGAGAATAAACAGCATGAAGTAGGGATACGTAGCTGAGAAGTAAACGACCTATGAAATGTGAGACGGTTATCAGCAGGGAGGCAACAACACATTAGACCGTTGCATCCTCCTAAGGATATTTGTAAATGATGCATGTAGAATTAGCACATTTGCAAGTCACCCTATTCAGAAATCAAAGCCCCTTTGGTTCAAAAGACGTTCCAGATTTATTTCCTCCAGTCTCTCTTTCACAGACAAAAGAGAGAACAGATGAAACGACACAATATTCAGTCGAGAAATTCATTGCGGGTTCACTTTGATTCAGCTCCTCCCTCTCTCTGTGCATTGATCACACTGTGCAGGTGATATGTAGCTCCTCCCTCTCTCTCTGTGCGTTGATCACACTGTGCAGGTGATATGTAGCTCCTCCCTCTCTCTGTGCATTGATCACACTGTGCATGTGATCTGTAGCTCCTCCCTCTCTCTGTGCATTGATCACACTGTGCATGTGATCTGTAGCTCCTCCCTCTCTCTCTCTGTGCATTGATCACACTGTGCAGGTGATATGTAGCTCCTCCCTCTCTCTGTGCATTGATCACACTGTGCATGTGATCTGTAGCTCCTCCCTCTCTCTCTCTGTGCATTGATCACACTGTGCATGTGATCTGTAGCTCCTCCCTCTCTCTGTGCATTGATCACACTGTGCATGTGATGTGTAGCTCCTCCCTCTCTCTCTCTCTGTGCATTGATCACACTGTGCAGGTGATATGTAGCTCCTCCCTCTCTGTGCATTGATCACACTGTGCATGTGATCTGTAGCTCCTCCCTCTCTCTCTCTGTGCATTGATCACACTGTGCATGTGATCTGTAGCTCCTCCCTCTCTCTCTGTGCATTGATCACACTGTGCATGTGATCTGTAGCTCCTCCCTCTCTCTCTGTGCATTGATCACACTGGGTATGTGATGTGTAGCTCCTCCCTCTCTCTCTCTCTGTGCATTGATCACACTGTGCATGTGATCTGTAGCTCCTCTCTCTCTCTCTGTGCATTGATCACACTGTGCATGTGATCTGTAGCTCCTCTCTCTCTCTCTGTGCATTGATCACACTGTGCATGTGATCTGTAGCTCCTCCCTCTCTCTCTCTGTGCATTGATCACACTGTGCATGTGATCTGTAGCTCCTCCCTCTCTCTCTGTGCATTGATTACACTGTGCATGTGATCTGTAGCTCCTCCCTCTCTCTCTCTGTGCATTGATCACACTGTGCATGTGATCTGTAGCTCCTCCCTCTCTCTCTCTGTGCATTGATCACACTGTGCATGTGATGTGTAGCTCCTCCCTCTCTCTCTCTGTGCATTGATCACACTGTGCATGTGATCTGTAGCTCCTCCCTCTCTCTCTCTGTGCATTGATCACACTGTGCATGTGATGTGTAGCTCCTCCCTCTCTCTCTCTCTGTGCATTGATCACACTGTGCATATGATCTGTAGCTCCTCCCTCTCTCTCTCTGTGCATTGATCACACTGTGCATGTGATCTGTAGCTCCTCCCTCTCTCTCTGTGCATTGATCACACTGTGCATGTGATCTGTAGCTCCTCCCTCTCTCTCTGTGCATTGATCACACTGTGCATATGATCTGTAGCTCCTCCCTCTCTCTCTCTGTGCATTGATCACACTGTGCATGTGATCTGTAGCTCCTCCCTCTCTCTCTGTGCATTGATCACACTTTGCATGTGATGTGTAGCTCCTCCCTCTCTCTCTCTCTGTGCATTGATCACACTGGGTATGTGATGTGTAGCTCCTCCCTCTCTCTCTGTGCATTGATCACACTGTGCATGTGATCTGTAGCTCCTCCCTCTCTCTCTCTGTGCATTGATCACACTGTGCATGTGATGTGTAGCTCCTCCCTCTCTCTCTCTCTGTGCATTGATCACACTGTGCATGTGATCTGTAGCTCCTCCCTCTCTCTCTGTGCATTGATCACACTGTGCATGTGATGTGTAGCTCCTCCCTCTCTCTCTCTCTGTGCATTGATCACACTGTGTATGTGATGTGTAGCTCCTCCCTCTCTCTCTCTCTGTGCATTGATCACACTGTGCATGTGATATGTAGCTCCTCCCTCTCTCTCTCTGTGCATTGATCACACTGTGCATGTGATCTGTAGCTCCTCCCTCTCTTTCTGTGCATTGATCACACTGTGCATGTGATGTGTAGCTCCTCCCTCTCTCTCTGTGCATTGATCACACTGTGCATGTGATGTGTAGCTCCTCCCTCTCTCTCTGTGCATTGATCACACTGTGTATGTGATGTGTAGCTCCTCCCTCTCTCTCTGTGCATTGATCACACTGTGCATGTGATGTGTAGCTCCTCCCTCTCTCTCTCTCTGTGCATTGATCACACTGTGCATGTGATGTGTAGCTCCTCCCTCTCTCTCTCTGTGCATTGATCACACTGTGCATATGATGTGTAGCTCCTCCCTCTCTCTCTGTGCATTGATCACACTTTGCATGTGATGTGTAGCTCCTCCCTCTCTCTCTCTCTGTGCATTGATCACACTGTGTATGTGATGTGTAGCTCCTCCCTCTCTCTCTGTGCATTGATCACACTGTGCATGTGATGTGTAGCTCCTCCCTCTCTCTCTCTGTGCATTGATCACACTGTGCATGTGATGTGTAGCTCCTCCCTCTCTCTCTCTGTGCATTGATCACACTGTGCATGTGATCTGTAGCTCCTCCCTCTCTCTCTCTGTGCATTGATCACACTTTGCATGTGATGTGTAGCTCCTCCCTCTCTCTCTCTGTGCATTGATCACACTGTGCATGTGATGTGTAGCTCCTCCCTCTCTCTCTGTGCATTGATCACACTGTGCATGTGATCTGTAGCTCCTCCCTCTCTCTCTCTGTGCATTGATCACACTGTGCATGTGATGTGTAGCTCCTCCCTCTCTCTCTCTGTGCATTGATCACACTGTGCATGTGATGTGTAGCTCCTCCCTCTCTCTCTCTGTGCATTGATCACACTGTGCATGTGATGTGTAGCTCCTCCCTCTCTCTCTGTGCATTGATCACACTGTGCATGTGATGTGTAGCTCCTCCCTCTCTCTCTGTGCATTGATCACACTGTGCATGTGATCTGTAGCTCCTCCCTCTCTCTCTCTGTGCATTGGTCACACTGTGCATGTGATCTGTAGCTCCTCCCTCTCTCTCTCTGTGCATTGATCACACTGTGCATGTGATGTGTAGCTCCTCCCTCTCTCTCTCTCTGTGCATTGATCACACTGTGCATGTGATGTGTAGCTCCTCCCTCTCTCTGTGCATTGATCACACTGTGCATGTGATGTGTAGCTCCTCCCTCTCTCTCTCTCTGTGCATTGATCACACTGTGCATGTGATCTGTAGCTCCTCCCTCTCTCTCTCTCTGTGCATTGATCACACTGTGCATGTGATGTGTAGCTCCTCCCTCTCTCTCTCTGTGCATTGATCACACTGTGCATGTGATCTGTAGCTCCTCCCTCTCTCTCTCTGTGCATTGATCACACTGTGCATGTGATCTGTAGCTCCTCCCTCTCTCTCTGTGCATTGATCACACTGTGCATGTGATGTGTAGCTCCTCCCTCTCTCTCTCTCTGTGCATTGATCACACTGTGCATGTGATCTGTAGCTCCTCCCTCTCTCTCTCTCTGTGCATTGATCACACTGTGCATGTGATGTGTAGCTCCTCCCTCTCTCTGTGCATTGATCACACTGTGCATGTGATGTGTGAGCAAAACATACATGCAGGGGGGATGGGGGGTATTTTGTGACCAAAACCAATGTGATTTGCCATGGTCACATGACACACTAGACTTTGATTTGCCATGGTCACATGACACACTAGACTTTCAAAATGTAGCGCCATCAGGGAGGGAGAAGACAAAAGCAGATTCTAGTGTGCATGGCTGTTTGTTGCTCCTCCTATCATGAATCCACACACAGTACACAGACAGTATACACACAGTACCCACACAGTATACACACACAGTACAGTACACACACAGTACACACACAGTATACACACACAGTACACACACAGTACACACACAGTACACACACAGTACACACACAGTACACAGCGACACTAGTCACTCTGTCAGGAGGATTGGAATTAGAGGAGCTACCACGAGGCTGAGGAGATTAGCAAGCATGAGTGTTTGATGTCTCTCTTCTTATTCTAAAAATCAATCTGGACAAATACTCACTGCAATCCAAATGACTGATGAGGTGATATGAGAATGATAAACATTGCAATTTGCAAAGCTGTCACACCCTGAACCCTATTGGGAACCATAGCAGAGGAGGAGGCCTCAGATGCCTGAATCTGGTAATTGGTGTCCACGTCTTACCTTTCCTGTCCAGCTAACCCCTTTCCAGATACAGAAGTAGACAAGGACCCAGGCGATGGCCAGGGTTATAGCCAGCGGCCACCGAATCTGGCCTGGTATCTCCAAGCCATCGGTCTTTTGATGCATGTTGCGCCTATAAGATCAGAGCGAGCAACAATAAGACTATTATACACACAGGGAGACAACTGTGTACCAAAGGGGCTTGTCTTGTACTATAGAGAGCCAAAGTGGAACGTCACTTCCTGCTTCAGCACTGTACCAGAGATTTTCTTCCGCAATTTATTTTCCCATAGACATTTCGTAAAATGCTTATAAAAACAGTTATACTTGGTCAAACCAAACGGTTCAGCTATATTTAGAATCGGGAGAGACCACAGAACATTTCACTCGGACCAAAACTTTAAAAAACAACATCGAAAAAATATTTTCTTTAAACCCGCATTTCTTTTTACGTTTTTGGTCTGAGTTAAATGTTATGCGATCTCTCCTGTTTCTAAATATATCTGGACCATTTGGTTTGAACAAGTAAAACTATTTTTATAAGCATTTTTATGAAATGTCTATGGGAAAATAAATGGCGGATGAAAATCTCTGGTACAGTGCTGAAGCAGGAAGTGACGTTCCACTTTGGCTCTCTATATCTCGGGGAGGCATGCAGGGTATATACGGTGATGCTGTGCTGTTCTGAAGCAAGAGAAAGCACTCAATATCTTACTCCCAAAACTCCAGCACCGCACTGGTGAGATTGGTGGTGTCTACAATGCTGTAGTTGACATAACATCTCTCTGTGTTCCATGCATTGTTACATGAGCTCCATGGAAGTTCCTGAAAAGCAAAAGTAACAATGTCGTTCTCCTCCTTGACACACTTGGGGGATTTCAAAATCCTCCTCAGAAAGAAAAGCTTGAGCCTATGCTGGTGATGTGCTGTGGATCATGTGAGTGAGCTGTATCATACTTACAGTGGTGAAGGAGTTGTACAGGTAGTAAATTGCCCAAGAAATGATGACAATGTAGTAAATGTTAAGCCAGAAGGACAGGACAGCTGCTGCAAGGCCAACACCTAGACACAAATGGATATAATTTTTTTGGGTGAGGCAGTCTTTATAGTCACCTTCACAGTTTATGAGATAAGCCTGACATTAACCCATTGATACCTGATGCAGCATTTGTGTGCGTATCCCTGTAAGACCGCGAACCGCGTTAACGCGGTTCGCGGTCTTACAGGGATACGCACACAAATGAGGGATATACACGCAAATGCTGCATCAGGTATCAATGGGTTAAGGAATCAATTGACCTGTGTGTGTGTGTGTGTGTGTGTGTGTGTGCACGTGTGTGCGTGCCAGGAGGTATACCTTTAAACATAGGAGCCAGTTTCCAGACACCAAGCCCCCCAATGGAGGTGTACTGACCAAGGGAGCACTCCAGTAGAAACAAGGGCATTCCAGCAAATATGAGAGTCAAAAAATAGGGAATCAAGAAGGCTCCTGGATGGACAAGAGCATGTCAGTTAGGTTATGCATGACAATGAACACATATCCACCTGCACCGACAGCATGTCAGTTAGGTTATGCATGACAATGAACACATATCCACCTGCACCGATGCATGAGAAGACCACACGGCACGTCTGAGACATTGAATCAGGCTTGTAAATTTGGGTGATATTCATTATTTTCATCCGTCATTGAAAATGCTCGAGTCCAAGGACGTAGGCTAATTTAAGGGGGGGAACACAGGGGAATGTCCCCTGCACTTTTTCAGATAGCAGTACTGGACCCCGAGGCTAGCAGGCGCCGGGCTCGCTTTTTAAAGCTAGAGTGAAGCTATAGTAGGCTATATGAAACTAGAAGAGCGGTGGTGGATTCAGGCTGTTGGAAGAGCAGGCGTGACAAAATAAAAACGTGGCACCGCCAGTGTGGGAAATGCTATGATGCATCATATATGATGCAGGGCTTTCCATAAGGATATAGTGTAGCCAGCCAGGGGGGGTGGAGCCAGCCGGGGGGGGGGGCGGAGACAGCCAGGGGTGGGGGTGGGGGGGGGGGGGGGAGACGGCAGCTAGGGGGGTCCGGGGGCATGCAGAAATGTTTTGGCCTTAAAATCTGGTGGCCTCTGGCACATTCTATTGCCACTATTCCATCATATGCACTTATCTGAATGATTATGCACTGATCTTAATGATTATGCACTGATCTTAATCTTAATGATTATGCACTGATCTTAATGATTGCAATGCGTATTTGAATGAGTTTGCCTCCCTGATTGTAAACATAGAGAATTATTATATTGTGGCGTAACTGTATTGTCTGTTTTGCAATTTTGATGTCTTGGGTCCCCTACCATAAGCATTTCCTGCTTCTTTGGGGTCTCCCTTTCATGTGCCCCTCAATGTAACTGTATTCAACTGTGAATCTGCACGTGCCTTTAGGATGCATGAACCAAATCAATCAATCAAATAATGGAGGTCAATTCAAAATCGTATCAGAGTATTTGGCTAGCCTGTCATCACGGCACACACTTTGGGCCTTACAGCCTATTCACCTTATTCTTTGTCATTTTGTAATCGTCTTTCCGGTTTTAGACACGGAAGTAAATTACGCCTACCATAGTCATTTTTAGACTTGCCAAAAAGCTGTTTTCAAGCAAAAAAAAACCCAAACTGTTTTAAAGTTTTAATATTTTTCGGGTGAGAACGTAACATATATGTGACCAGTTTATCAGAATAACGCCTATTGGAAATATTTAACGAGCAGCGAGGACTGGGAGCGCTGGCTGTGCTGACACCGGTCGGACTAGCTATCTGTCAAACCCTACTGGCAGTGAGAAAACACTGTCGACGTGCTTTTGTAACTAACGTTAAATGCCGACCGGGTAACAGCCATCGGCTCCTCGCAGCAGTAACGCTATGAACATCTCACTGAAGTTGGCCGCAGTGTAGCTTAATTCTGAATGCTGCCAAACTTCATTCATTATTATAGTGACGTTTTGTTTTGAAATTGGCCGCCAACTAGCGCTGAACCGGAAGAACAAATACAATTGCGTGTAACGCGTAAGAGAGAAAAAGTGGGCGTGGTGAATAAAGTGAATAGGGGAGACTGACTGCAGTAGGACACTCCCTCTCATTTTCTTTCCTGGGCTTTTTCTCTCCATTGCAAACCAAGGACACTTCATTGTTTTCTCCCTTGGAAGGGCACTTCATGAGTTTCTCATCAGGAAGGCACCTGTAGGAAAGCTCAAGTGTATCCCTAGGTAAAAGCACCTATGTGATGTCCATGAGGAAACGTCTTGACATCCTCATGCATGATTATGTGATGTCCATGAGGAAACGTCTTGACATCCTCATGCATGATGCAGCACACCCTTTATGGCACTGCATCACATTTGATCCAGTGGAGGGGAACTTCTCCATTAGAGGGGCACCTAATTGGGCACTTCATCATGTTCTCTCACCTGTAGGTATAGAGACACTGCATGAAATAGGCCACGCCCATCACGGGGGAAAGCACTCTATTCACTTCCACACACCAGCGTCATTTTCCTTGAATTAAACATAGCTAAAAGCTGTTGTGTGCCACCCCCCCAACCCCCCCCCCCCCCCTCCCCCCCGTCTGAATCCGCCAGTGTCGAAGATGCAAGGCATCCATTGGTACGAACCATGTCATGCTAGCTTGTCGGATAGGGCGCTAAATAACGAGCTAAATTGGGAAAAACTGGCATGGTCATTTTCAAAGGGGTCCCTTCACCTTTCACTTTAAGATATCTGAATGAGAATGGGTTCTATGGGTACCCATGAGGACCACTTTATGCTAACATCATATGGTCTTGTTTTGTTACCTTAAAAAACACACAACATGACACCAAAAAACAACAACAAAACAAAGGCCTTTTGAGGACTTGGGCATGCAGCCTAGCGTACTGATTCTGTCCCCCTCACCTTTGAAATCAAAATCCCGTCCCTGCTCGAGTCTGTGCATCATGAGCAGCTGAACAGAACAGGCCGAACAGTAGCCCAGCCTCCACACTACACAGTATAATGATGTCAATTAGTTGTAAAAAGAGTGTTTACCTCCGCCGTTTTTTCCACACAGATAGGGAAATCTCCATACGTTGCCCAATCCAATTGCATAACCCACACAGGACAGAAGGAAATCAAATTTTCCCCCCCACGTTTCCCTTTCAGGGATCTCCTTTTTCTGCTTCACGTCCCCTGACTTGGGCTTGTCATTAATAGTCGCCACTTCATTCAGTTCTGTGACTTGTCCGTCCGTTTTGGTGCCGTTCGTCGCCATGTCTCTGGGTCTGGCAGAGGTCCTGGCAGTCGGACGGGAGGCTTCAGCACCAGTCCACGCAGACAGCAGCTTCGCGGTTTTTAGACCTAACCTTTGGACCGAATGTCTGGAAGGTGACGCCTGTTACAGACGCGGCTCGTCAGTCACCGTTAACCTGGAATCGTGAAAAGAGCAATAGGTCTGTTTCTCAGGACGCGCTCAAAATGCGGTGAAGCAAATATGGACACATCAACAGCTGAATTTAGCCTACAGCCCAGTAGGGTTAGGGTTAGCCTACAGCTGCCCAGTAGGTGCAGTAGAACAAATAATAGGTGAAAATAAATTCCCACTGACTTGCCCCATTTTACATTTGACCATGAAATGTTGCCAGTGAGAACATAGGCTACATTTGCGGCTCATGATCATTTGGATCCATGACAACATTCTCATTCATATATTATTCGACTCAAATAAACAAACACCACAAACCATCAATGTAATAATGTCATGCTGGACCTCCCCCTAAATAAAAGACAGACGGCCATCAATTAGGCCTACCAGCAGCCAGAACCAGATCGGCACACAGAGAGGCTAAACATTGAAATAAGTCAATCAAAGCAAAGATAAATTGACATTCCCGACATCAATGGGGAAAAAACTTTAAAACAAATGATAAGATACAAAACGTGCACCTGCAGCGCAAGACGCACAGTATAGCACCAGCAAAATAGCCTATGAGAATTAAGCACAATTACTACCTGCGGAGTGCAGACTCTCGATGATAATCCATATGCAGGATTTCAAGCGGCGGCGGGGAGACAGAGGTTCTCAAACAAACTCGAACAGAACGCATAGTGGAGACAAAGGGATGCCCAATGCGTAAAAGCTTTACGCATCAGGATGCACAAATAGCCACCCCGTTCCATCCGATTAATTGTGAAGGAAAAGCACTATCAAACGCTTCAGAAGGCGTCTTGCACAATCCAATACACTAGGGGACATCAGCGATCAATTCTGCATTTAATTGGCTATAACAGGTCCACAACTCATCCCGTAGTCGTTAAATTGACCACAGTAAGGTATTGGCCGATTCAATCACAATTTAATAATATCCATTACAATGACAATACAATGCTTATGCTTTTGCGAGACTCGGTTGAATGGCGTTTCACACGCACGCACGCACACACGCACGCACACACACACACACACACACACACACACACACACACGCACACGCACACGCACACGCACACACACACACACACACACACACACACACACACACACACACACACACACACACACGCACATGCACACACACACACACACACACACACACGCACACGTAGACAGAGGGAAGAATCCAGCACCCAATTTACTCACAATGAATGTGTGCTCTGTGCCACCGAGGACGCGCTGCCTGCCACGAATGTCGAAACGAGGTATCCGTGGATTCCTCCCCTTGATGAAGTTGTAAACTCCCAATTTTTCGTGGAACACAAATAGATTTTATTTCCATTAAAAGACTTCGAGGGACCCAGCCGCGTTAGAGGTGTCCAGGTGGGAGCTGTCCAGCGCGGAGCAGTGCTGAAGACTGGAGGAGGAGGCTGAAACAACACAGGCAGGCAGCAGCCGCTTCGCCTTGTGCGACTGTCTAACATCAACAACCAGAGAGACTAACTCCCATCTACACACAGCCTCAATGTCATCTCAAAGTCGCCCCCCCTCCTCCTTTTCACCCCCATCTATAGGCTGCACTGACATGCACTTGCAGCGCGTTTTCCCCTCAATATTTGCCGATTTCAAAATGTTTATAGGCTAGTAGCCTAATAAGTAGCCTAGCCTACTACCCTGTTTTAATATTGAGGCATTCGCATGCTGCAGTGGATAGACACGAGCTCCCATAAACAAGCAAGTTTGTATTATAGTGAATAAACTCGAGGGAAATTAGCCGCTGTCCATTCTATAAAGTGACCAAATAGGCTATTGGACAGTCTTGGTGTGTTATGGTGGTTATGGGCTGTCATTACACCCCCCCCCCCCCCAAAAAAAATAAAAGGGGGAGGGGGGTAAAATCAACCTCCGCTCGACTAATTTAATATCATGTCATGTCGAGGTGCAAAATGGAAACATATGGAGGGCAGAAGCACTAGGTCCAAAAAAACGCCTGTCTATTTGGAAGGTGAGGCCAGTCGCAGGTGTGACAAATCTGGCAAATTGTGATAAAGCGAGTCCATTAAAGGAAGAAAGCATCGTCTGGTCTGACTGTAACCGTCTGAAGCCCGACGTCTCCAGAATGAAAGGGACGATGATGATGTGAGAACAGTCAAACTCGTGGACCCATGATTCACACATTGGGTGTTTCAGCATGACATCAAGCAGGCTGAAACAATGAATAAAAGTCACGTTTTTCTGCTTCTTCTTCTACCAGGAAAATGAAAGACAAGAAGAAAATTGTAGCACAAATTCTTCAAGTTGGAAGAGAAATGGTGAGTGATTCAGAACCGATATAAAATGTGTGCACAGTCATGTTTGATCTCGAAATAAGTTTTTGCCTGATTCTGAACACTGATGCCCTGTTAGATGTAGACCAACTTTTTAAGTGAGCAATGCTTGCTCTTCACTTTGGTTCAGCAGAATTGCTAGGCTCTTTAGTTTGTCTGGATGTTAAGAAAAACAATTGGACCCTCATTTAGTTTGATCTATCATTTATTTTATTTTCAAACAGCCTGTTGGTGTCACTTCCATATGGAACAGGGCCGTGCAGAGATCTTTGGGGCAGGTGCTCAATGTTCAAAAGTGCCACATGCAGACCAAACTTGTGAACATATTTTTGAGTACCGTTGTATAGTTCACATGCTTTCACACCACTTTGCTTAGTTTGCACAGTCATTTCCACACTCACCTCTATATCATCATTATCAACATATCGGATATGAAGAAAAAGATACAATCATAGAACAGAGGTTTTCAAAGTGGGAGGTGGGAACGGCTTCAGGGTAGGTTCAGTGAATGGAAGTGGGAAAATATGACATTCGTTTTTAAATTTATTTTCACTCTATAGCTTTAAAATTGAGCACACTACAGCAGTGGTTCTCAAATGGGGGTCCGGGGACCCCCAGGCACTTTGCAAGGGGGTCCGCGAAAAGTTGTCAGGAAAATAAAAATAACAACTTTTTTGTTGTTGCAAAAGCTTCATAGTTCAATGAAAATATTTTATATTAAATGCTTCATGGATTGTATTCTAACCTACTGTAACAAACCTATCAATTAAAATGTCAAAGCACGTTACCGTGGAAACAATTTAGCTTAGCCCAAAATCACAAATCAGAATGAGGGGGGCGCCAGTATATTTTCTATCTTGTAAGGGGTCCTTGGCTGAAAAACATTTGAGAACCTCTGCTCTACAGCCTCTGAAAGACAGTAATGTCGGCCGAGGATGAAAACACTTTGGACGTCAGGTCGCAGAGGTGCAGGTGCTTAAGCACCCCCCCCCCCCCCGCATGTGCCTGATACTGAAAGTGATAACATGCAGATGCTGATACTTCCCTACAGTCATGTCACTGACTTGAGGTGGAGTGGGTGTGCTGCTCCATGTGGAGTAAACTGTTGGAGATGCTGCTGGTGTTGAGATCAAGGCCATTGAGGCAGTACAGCAGACTAAAGTGTGAATGTATCTCAGGCTGAGAGGGCACCAGATGGCAAAACCAATGAGGGGTGAACTAACCCAGTAAATGATACCACATGAAATGTAGCATTTAAAATCCCATCTGCGTTGCTGCTGTCCCTGTGGACGTGTGAAACGTGGCACGCATTTATACACCTGCTGATGGCGTGCTCACACCCGTCCAGCAGGGCTGGTGACATGTCTGCTCCGCCTGCTGACCTCCTCACCCCCACATGCTGACCTCCTCACCCCCGCCTGCTGACCTCCTCACCCCCGCCTGCTGACCTCCTCACCCCCACATGCTGACCTCCTCACCCCCACATGCTGACCTCCTCACCCCCGCCTGCTGACCTCCTCACCCCCACATGCTGACCTCCTCACCCCCGCCTGCTGACCTCCTCACCCCCACATGCTGACCTCCTCACCCCCACATGCTGACCTCCTCACCCCCACATGCTGACCTCCTCACCCCCACATGCTGACCTCCTCACCCCCGCCTGCTGACCTCCTCACCCCCGCCTGCTGACCTCCTCACCCCCACATGCTGACCTCCTCACCCCCACATGCTGACCTCCTCACCCCCCCACATGCTGACCTCCTCACCCCCGCCTGCTGACCTCCTCACCCCCACATGCTGACCTCCTCACCCCCGCCTGCTGACCTCCTCACCCCCGCCTGCTGACCTCCTCACCCCCGCCTGCTGACCTCCTCACCCCCACATGCTGACCTCCTCACCCCCGCCTGCTGACCTCCTCACCCCTGCCTGCTGACCTCCTCACCTCCGCCTGCTGACCTCCTCACCCCCGCCTGCTGACCTCCTCACCCCCACATGCTGACCTCCTCACCCCCGCCTGCTGACCTCCTCACCCCCACATGCTGACCTCCTCACCCCCGCCTGCTGACCTCCTCACCCCCACATGCTGACCTCCTCACCCCCGCCTGCTGACCTCCTCACCCCCACATGCTGACCTCCTCACCCCCCCGCCTGCTGACCTCCTCACCCCCGCCTGCTGACCTCCTCACCCCCGCCTGCTGACCTCCTCACCCCCACATGCTGACCTCCTCACCCCCACCTGCTGACCTCCTCACCCCCACATGCTGACCTCCTCACCCCCACATGCTGACCTCCTCACCCCCACATGCTGACCTCCTCACCCCCGCCTGCTGACCTCCTCACCCCCACATGCTGACCTCCTCACCCCCGCCTGCTGACCTCCTCACCCCCGCCTGCTGACCTCCTCACCCCCACATGCTGACCTCCTCACCCCCACATGCTGACCTCCTCACCCCCGCCTGCTGACCTCCTCACCCCCGCCTGCTGACCTCCTCACCCCCACATGCTGACCTCCTCACCCCCGCCTGCTGACCCCCTCACCCCCACATGCTGACCTCCTCACCCCCACATGCTGACCTCCTCACCCCCACATGCTGACCTCCTCACCCCCCCGCCTGCTGACCTCCTCACCCCCGCCTGCTGACCTCCTCACCCCCGCCTGCTGACCTCCTCACCCCCACATGCTGACCTCCTCACCCCCGCCTGCTGACCTCCTCACCCCCGCCTGCTGACCTCCTCACCCCCGCCTGCTGACCTCCTCACCCCCACATGCTGACCTCCTCACCCCCACATGCTGACCTCCTCACCCCCACATGCTGACCTCCTCACCCCCGCCTGCTGACCTCCTCACCCCCACATGC
>NC_139629.1:51148958-51168958 GCF_964638095.1 Poromitra crassiceps | reverse complement strand
TGAATCGAATCGATTCTTGAAATTTGAACCAATACCCAGCCCCACTCAGGATAGCATGTGTAAACATGTAACCAATACCATTCATGATGGCTCCATTCCATTTGGGTATAACAGTGCCAGGGCACTCATTCATGTTATTGGTTACACCTGCTTTATTTCCTGCTTTACCACCTCAAAACAGTTGCTGTGAAAAGGGCCTATTCAGATCAATAACACATTCTGAAACTCTGTGCATTTTCACATAAAATGCTTTAGGGAGTTGGCTAAGAAATCCATTTGTATAAAAGGCACAATCTTGAATACTATCTTAAATAATACCCCAGAATCTAACCGACTGAGTTGCCTGAGGTTACAATGTTCACCTTACAGTTAAGATTTCTGCAGTTAAATGCTGTCCATGTTTACAGTCACGCTTGTGGAAAAACAGATTCAAGATTAC
Source organism: Poromitra crassiceps (assembly GCF_964638095.1). Taxonomy (NCBI): domain Eukaryota; kingdom Metazoa; phylum Chordata; class Actinopteri; order Beryciformes; family Melamphaidae; genus Poromitra; species Poromitra crassiceps. The sequence continues at coordinate 51,168,519 of NC_139629.1, read as the reverse complement.
ATGTAATAGGATTAAAGCAATTTGATTACAAAAAGAACAGTGACAGTTATGAAAAAACAGTAATTACATTGCAGATCATGTTAATTACAGTATTTGATGACTGAAAAGTTATTTGGGGGCAAATGCACTTTGCCTGAGATTATAAGAAAAAATTACTTGACATAATAGTTAGATTGCAATTAACCCATTGATACCTGATGCAGCATTTGCGTGTATATTCCTCATTTGTGTGTGTATCCCTTTAAGACCGCGAACCGCGTGACGCGGTCGTAAAGGGATACACACACAAATGCTGCGGTTCACGGTCTTAAAGGGATATACACACAAATGCTGCATCAGGTATCAATGGGTTAAACTCTAACTAGTATGTTCCTGTTGAGAATGAACAGTGGCTCCACTTTTAGGGCTGGAAGTCAGAAAATCTGGCATGGCTCCCAGTTATGTGTTTCAAACCTCAAATGTTTGGCTTTTAGGCTTTTTATGTTTTGTTTAGCCATCATTAAAGTTCATTCTGATCACCATTACTGCTAGCAACATTACATTAGAGTCCTTCATACGACCAACTGTTCACACTCACAATATCTTCTTGCACTTGTCATCTGTTGGCATACAGCTGCACTCCATATATCCAACACGTTCTTCTCACCACTGGTTCTCATTAACACGGCGTCGATTTCTGCCACTTTGTCACGTACTCTTGGTATCGGATGTTGGCGCACACGGTCCCGTGCACGCCGTATTTGGACGCACACGGTTGGGGTGAGGCACCCTGTCACCCTGGCGGTGTTGGTTAGGCAAAGGTCAGTGACGCCTTGGGGTTGGGGTTAGGCACTGGTAGCCACTTGGTTGGAGGTTAGCGTTTGGATATGGGTGAAGGTTAAGGAAGCTGTCCTCGAAAAGGAGACAGACAACAGTCTCAGTTCCCATGAAGCACCTCTGTCAGAGAAAGTGAGATGAATGAGGAGTGAAGGGAGAAGAAGGGTCCATCATCAGCATCACCAAATAGGATTGAGCTGAGACACGGAGCTCTTTAAATGCAATCCCTTCTCAGCACACTGCCCCAGCTAACCCCCTCCATTCAACCACATCACTATGGAAACTGACTGCATGTCACCCTGACTGCATGTCTCACCCTGACTGCATGTCTCACCCTGTCTCACCCTGACTGCATGTCTCACCCTGTCTCACCCTGACTGCATGTCTCACCCTGTCTCACTCTGACTGCATGTCTCACCCTGTCTCACCCTGACTGCATGTCTCACCCTGTCTCACTCTGACTGCATGTCTCACCCTGACTGCATGTCTCACCCTGTCTCACTCTGACTGCATGTCTCACCCTGTCTCACCCTGACTGCATGTCTCACCCTGTCTCACTCTGACTGCATGTCTCACCCTGACTGCATGTCTCACCCTGACTGCATGTCTCACCCTGTCTCACCCTGACTGCATGTCTCACCCTGTCTCACTCTGACTGCATGTCTCACCCTGTCTCACCCTGACTGCATGTCTCACCCTGTCTCACTCTGACTGCATGTCTCACCCTGACTGCATGTCTCACCCTGACTGCATGTCTCACCCTGTCTCACCCTGACTGCATGTCTCACCCTGTCTCACTCTGACTGCATGTCTCACCCTGTCTCACTCTGACTGCATGTCTCACCCTGACTGCATGTCTCACCCTGTCTCACTCTGACTGCATGTCTCACCCTGACTGCATGTCTCACCCTGTCTCACCCTGACTGCATGTCTCACCCTGTCTCACTCTGACTGCATGTCTCACCCTGACTGCATGTCTCACCCTGTCTCACCCTGACTGCATGTCTCACCCTGACTGCATGTCTCACCCTGTCTCACTCTGACTGCATGTCTCACCCTGACTGCATGTCTCACCCTGTCTCACCCTGACTGCATGTCTCACCCTGACTGCATGTCTCACCCTGTCTCACTCTGACTGCATGTCTCACCCTGACTGCATGTCTCACCCTGTCTCACTCTGACTGCATGTCTCACCCTGACTGCATGTCTCACCCTGTCTCACTCTGACTGCATGTCTCACCCTGACTGCATGTCTCACCCTGTCTCACTCTGACTGCATGTCTCACCCTGACTGCATGTCTCACCCTGTCTCACTCTGACTGCATGTCTCACCCTGACTGCATGTCTCACCCTGTCTCACTCTGACTGCATGTCTCACCCTGACTGCATGTCTCACCCTGTCTCACCCTGACTGCATGTCTCACCCTGACTGCATGTCTCACCCTGTCTCACTCTGACTGCATGTCTCATCCTGACTGCATGTCTCATCCTGACTGCATGTCTCATCCTGACTGCATGTCTCACTCTGACTGCATGTCTCATCCTGACTGCATGTCTCATCCTGACTGGATGTCTCACCCTGACTGCATGTCTCACCCTGACTGCATGTCTCACCCTGACTGGATGTCTCACCCTGACTGGATGTCTCACCCTGACTGCATGTCTCATCCTGACTGGATGTCTCACCCTGACTGCATGTCTCATCCTGACTGCATGTCTCACCCTGACTGGATGTCTCACCCTGACTGCATGTCTCACCCTGACTGGATGTCTCACCCTGACTGCATGTCTCACTCTGACTGCATGTCTCATCCTGACTGCATGTCTCACCCTGACTGCATGTCTCATCCTGACTGGATGTCTCACTCTGACTGCATGTCTCATCCTGACTGGATGTCTCACCCTGACTGGATGTCTCACCCTGACTGGATGTCTTGACTACTTTAAATTGGGAAATGTCGCGCTATATGCTCAAAGCTGCGCAACAATAAATAATTCCGTCCTTTCCAGGGAAAGAGAAAAAACCTTTCTTGGATACTTTGTGGTGAGTTTGAGATGGCTGGAGCAGCATTATTTTCATATTCCTGCCATCTCTATCTATTTCATTTCTTTGCCTTTCCTCTGGCAAAATTGCAGGAGAATATTTGTCATGGTTTTAAAAGGTTTATCAGCTTCAAAGCTCAGAGAGCCAGTCGTCCAACCCATCAGTGAGACCACGCGATCCTTCCAGCACTGACGAGAACGGGCTCGAGCATGTGGACAAAATTCCCCGGCTAAGCTCCCAATTCAGAGCTTTTGACATCAAGCTTGGAGAAGCACATTTGCATGTGCCACTGGCGTCAGCTCTAATCCATCCCAAAGCACTTCTCCACCCACCTCAACATCTCCACTCATTACTAATTACAGGAGGAATACAGTCATAATCACCAGCTCCATCAGCCGGGTCAGCACCAGCGTTGATAGCCTGAGATTAGCTGGATGTAGCTGGGGGAGTAAGAAGCTCAGCAGAGCCCACAGGTAAACACAATCTAAACATGTCCACACGTTCATGTAGCCAGCGTGATTTGAAATGAAGATTACATCTCACATGGTAGATCGTTCTACTTTAAGTCTTATCAAATGAAATTAGGACAGTGGCCTAGAGAGCAAGCAACAGTCATTTGACTTCTTGCCGTCATCTTACAAGGTTGACATATTTTAAAAATGCACCAGGCAGGACTTGTACAGTTTTATCTGCCAAGTAGACATTTTGACCAAGTTGTCTCTCTGGCTTGTTGTCTCTCGTCCTCAGTATTGCGTGATGCTTATTTAGACATTCTTCTGACATGTGTTATAACATATCACCCTCACAGTCTCACGCAGAATTAACTGTCATTTGTAACGATGGAATAAATAACTTATATCCTTAATAGATAATTCATGACTCATTTGTTCTTACTAATTCACATCTGGTATTGCAACAATCCACATGATGTAAAGTTGAAACATTGATGAGGGTAAGGAGCGATTTGAGGGTTGAGGCATGTTGCGTTGAAGATGCTGTGGCTGTGGAGGAACGTCTCTATAGTGTAGGTCGTGTGTTGGCCAATTAAAACACTTTGAAAAAGACTATTATCGCCTGAAGTGAGGATGATGCAAGGTTTATTTGTCAGCTATGTCTAGAGCACGCACACACACACACACACACACACACACACACACACACACACACACACACACACACATACATATATATATATATATATATAAATATATATATATATACCTGTGTACACACACACACACATGTACGTACGCACACATGCACGCACGCAACTTCACGTGTGTGAAGTTTATGAAGTTCATGCCATCAACTACAGAATGCATTAAAATCTAAACTAAATGAGTCAGAATAGGCCAATGCATGTGAAGTCAGTATATAACTAAGCAGTGCCACTATGGCATTACATATCATGATCGATTAATTAAGTGCCTAGTCTTACTTATGAGGTGGATTTCTATACTTGGAGCTCCAGCTGGTGAGCTTCTTCTCATCCAGAGCCTGCTCTTATTAGGTTTTTTCTGAAGTTGACATCATACCCTGCTGTGAGCTTATAGACCACAAATCCCCAGCTAGCACCCTGCGTCCACTGGCTCGAGTCGTGGCTCACTACGGCTCGAGTCGTGGCTCACTACGGCTCGAGTCGTGGCTCACTACGGCTCGAGTCGTGGCTCACCATGGCTCGAGTCGTGGCTCACTACGGCTCGAGTCGTGGCTCACTACGGCTCGAGTCGTGGCTCACCATGGCTCGAGTCGTGGCTCACCATGGCTCGAGTCGTGGCTCACCATGGCTCGAGTCGTGGCTCACTACGGCTCGAGTCGTGGCTCACCACGGCTCGAGGCGTGGCTCACCATGGCTCGAGGCGTGGCTCACCATGGCTCGAGTCGTGGCTCACCATGGCTCGAGTCGTGGCTCACTACGGCTCGAGTCGTGGCTCACTACGGCTCGAGTCGTGGCTCACTACGGCTCGAGTCGTGGCTCACTACGGCTCGAGTCGTGGCTCACTACGGCTCGAGTCGTGGCTCACGATAGGCTTGCTGTTCAGCCTTAGCTGCTCGTTCTAGCTACCAAAGGTTCTTCTTCGGTGGTGTGGCTTGACCACTGGGCCATCACAGATCTTTAGGAACTTTTGGGCAATTTTGTCAGCATCCATTTCCCCTTTGTTATAAAAGAGCCCACATGGCTTCCTTCCCCCGCAGAACATCTCCTTCTTTCCTACAGTAGGCTATGCTTCTTTCCTACAGTAGGCTATGCTTCTTTCCTACAGTAGACTATGCTTCTTTCCTACAGTAGACTATGCTTCTTTCCTACAGTAGGCTATGCTTCTTTCCTACAGTAGGCTATGCTTCTAACCTACAGTAGGCTATGCTTCTTTCCTACAGTAGGCTATGCTTCTTTCCTACAGTAGGCTATGCTTCTTTCCTACAGTAGGCTATGCTTCTTTCCTACAGTAGGCTATGCTTCTTTCCTACAGTAGGCTATGCTTCTTTCCTACAGTAGACTATGCTTCTAACCTACAGTAGGCTATGCTTCTTTCCTACAGTAGGCTATGCTTCTTTTGTACAGTAGGCTATGCTTCTTTCCTACAGTAGGCTATGCTTCTTTCCTACAGTAGGCTATGCTTCTTTCCTACAGTAGGCTATGCTTCTTTCCTACAGTAGACTATGCTTCTTTCCTACAGTAGGCTATGCTTCTTTCCTACAGTAGGCTATGCTTCTAACCTACAGTAGGCTATGCTTCTTTCCTACAGTAGGCTATGCTTCTAACCTACAGTAGGCTATGCTTCTTTCCTACAGTAGGCTATGCTTCTTTCCTACAGTAGGCTATGCTTCTTTCCTACAGTAGGCTATGCTTCTAACCTACAGTAGGCTATGCTTCTTTCCTACAGTAGACTATGCTTCTTTCCTACAGTAGGCTATGCTTCTTTCCTACAGTAGGCTATGCTTCTAACCTACAGTAGGCTATGCTTCTTTCCTACAGTAGGCTATGCTTCTTTCCTACAGTAGGCTATGCTTCTTTCCTACAGTAGGCTATGCTTCTTTCCTACAGTAGACTATGCTTCTAACCTACAGTAGGCTATGCTTCTTTCCTACAGTAGGCTATGCTTCTTTCCTACAGTAGACTATGCTTCTTTCCTACAGTAGACTATGCTTCTTTCCTACAGTAGGCTATGCTTCTTTCCTACAGTAGGCTATGCTTCTTTCCTACAGTAGGCTATGCTTCTTTCCTACAGTAGACTATGCTTCTTTCCTACAGTAGGCTATGCTTCTTTCCTACAGTAGGCTATGCTTCTTTCCTACAGTAGGCTATGCTTCTTTCCGACTATGCTTCTTTCCTACAGTAGACTATGCTTCTTTCCTACAGTAGACTATGCTTCTTTCCTACAGTAGGCTATGCTTCTTTGCTACAGTAGACTATGCTTCTTTCCTACAGTAGACTATGCTTCTTTCCTACAGTAGACTATGCTTCTTTCCTACAGTAGGCTATGCTTCTTTGCTACAGTAGACTATGCTTCTTTCCTACAGTAGACTATGCTTCTTTCCTACAGTAGGCTATGCTTCTTTGCTACAGTAGACTATGCTTCTTTCCTACAGTAGGCTATGCTTCTTTCCTACAGTAGGCTATGCTTCTTTCCTACAGTAGACTATGCTTCTTTCCTACAGTAGGCTATGCTTCTTTCCTACAGTAGGCTATGCTTCTTTCCTACAGTAGGCTATGCTTCTTTCCTACAGTAGACTATGCTTCTTTCCTACAGTAGACTATGCTTCTTTCCTACAGTAGGCTATGCTTCTTTCCTACAGTAGACTATGCTTCTTTCCTACAGTAGACTATGCTTCTAACCTACAGTAGGCTATGCTTCTTTCCTACAGTAGGCTATGCTTCCCACCATATAGAATGTGTTTTTGGACATGCTTCTGTTTCTGTGCATCCTTATTAGGGGTGGGAATCGTGGAGTAACTCACGATACGATATGGTCACGATACTTGGCCCTCGATAACGATATTATCACGATACAGCGATTCTGCGATAATCGATATATTGGAAGAAATTTAACCTACGATACATCACGATATCTGTGTAACTGAAGAGGAAAAAATACCCCTAAAAGGCAAGAAGCAGGTATTATGTATTTATTAGCAGAATTGACATGAACTCTCTCAGAATTCACTCACTCACTCATAACATTTTCGATACCACGGAGGAAAAGTTACACATTAAGTCTTTTTATTATTATTATTAAAACAAGAAAACCTATATAACCTACCTACCTATATAATTTCTAAATGTAGATATTAATGATCAAACATTTCCATTCATGTAGCCTACAGTATTTATGTTTTTGTTTAAACTACAAACATAAATAAACGTCAACTTGAAACTATGTTTCAACTACCACCCACAGCATAATATTTTAGCCTGTTTATTAATTATTATTATTATTTTTTAATAAACATATCGATACTTGGTGCCAGTGTATCGATAACGTATCGCAAGTGGAAATATCGCGATACTGTGAGTATCGATATTTTGTCCCACCCCTAATCCTTTGTTTAAAAGGCTTGTTCATCCTTCAGAGACCCACAGTGCATCATGCATTCGAGCAGAAGATGCTCCACTGCCTGTGCACAGCAGCATGAATGCATCAGGTTAGCATGAAGCTTCTGGAGAAAATGCCCTCATCACTCCACCGAGTAGATTTTCCTTCTCGCATGTAACTAGTGACCTAGCTAAGTGATGCTGTTTAACCTTTTACACTGGGCGCGGATAACGAATGTGGATCATAATTCTTTTTTTTACCAGAGAAATTGTTGAGACATGTATGTTCACACACGGTGGTCACGGTCAGACGTGACATGCATGAAGACAGACCCAGAGGGTGTGTGTGTGTGTGTGTTGTGAGTTTGTGTAAGGACCCCAGTGTGTGTGTGTGTGCGCGTGTGTGTGTGTGTGTGTGTGTGTGTGTGTGTGTGCCTGGATGCTCGCGTGCTTGGTTGTGTGCTCTGGTATAGACATGTGAATGATGGTTGCAGAGTATTTATGCGTACGGTGATGCAACAAAATCCATTGTATCCACCTCCTAAAATGGGACAGCTGTACGAGCGAGCGATGAAGTCACTTCATCTAGTCGTTGGCGATGGCATCAGGAAACATTGACCTTTCGTTGAGTCCTCGAGGCCATGGAGTGAGTCACATGACAGCCATGGAGTGAGTCACATGACATGACAGGAGGATATTTGCACTGCCTCTCGTCACTGGCCCTGTGTCAAATCACAGCACACTTCACTGAAGCCGAGTGGGGCCCTAGGCTGGACTTCAGCGACACAGACACATGCAACTTAGGTGTCTCTCTCTCTCTCTCTCTCTCTCTTTTAGCCTGTGCTTACTGCAACCCCGAATAGCACGGAAGATCAAGAGGGCATTAGGGGACGTACGTGCGCGTGTGTTTGAGTGTGTATGTGAGGGAGAGTGAGTGAGGGAGAGTGAGGGAGGGAGTGGAGTGAGTGTGAGGGAGAGTGAGGGAGAGTGAGGGAGGGAGTGGAGTGAGTGTGAGGGAGAGTGAGGGAGAGTGAGGGAGGGAGTGGAGTGAGTGTGAGGGAGAGTGAGGGAGAGTGAGTGAGGGAGTGAGTGTGAGTGAGTGTGGGAGTGAGTGAGTGAGTGAGTGAGTGTGAGTGAGTGAGTGAGTGTGAGGGAGAGAGAGTGAGTGAGTGAGTGAGTGTGAGGGAGAGAGAGTGAGTGAGTGAGTGAGTGAGTGTGAGGGAGAGAGAGTGAGTGAGTGAGTGAGTGAGTGAGTGAGTGACTGAGTGAGGCAGACAAAGAGAGACAGAGACTGTCTGCAGGACCAATACATTTCAGGCCAGGTCATCTTGTGAAGAGGTCTCTGGGGGGCATCCTCCGTCTCCAGAGACTTCTGTGAGATGTATAAGAGATGAAAGTGTACATGTGACCTGGCGTCTCACAGAGGATCATGCTGGAATGTTCTAACGCTGTAGTGAGAGGGTTTATTGCTGCTCTGCTCTGGAGGTAATTGGTTTGTGTGATATTCCTTTATGTCTCTGTGGAACAAACCATTTGCAGCAGGGTGAGACAACATAGATCAAGGCTCTGCTGGCTTCCATTGTATTCCATCAATTCAAACCTTTTGAAAAAGATCATTTTTAGATCGACTATTATATAGGTTCACTTCCTGTTAGCGGTACTTCCGGCTTGGTCAGACATTCCCTACAGATGAGGAAGCTGGTGGGAGATACGTGTCCTGGTCGCTGCACTAGTCTGCCTGCTCAGGTCGGGCCAGGGCACCTGTTAGGGGGAGGGGAACTGGGGGGAATAGCGTAATGCCCCCATATGCTACGTCCTGCCGGTGAAACTCTTCGCTGTCAGGTGAAAAGAAGCGTCTGGTGACTGCACATGTATCGGAGGAAGCATGTGCTAGTCTACAACTCTCCCCAGATCAGCAGAGGGGGAGGAGCAATGACCGGGACAGCAGGGGGAATTGGCCGAGTACAATTGGGCAGAAAAATCAGAAAAATCAGAAAAAAATATATAGCACGTAACGTGGCATTAGCACGTAACGTGGCGTTAGCACGTAACGTGGCGTTAGCAAACTGCATTCCTCTGACCTACATCTCTTCTTCTGTGTGGCTGGAAGGGAGGAAATGGTGAAGGAAATCTTTTGGCAGCAGGTTCAGTCATCACGCTCGCTCACTATGTTCAGGTGCCAGGTTTGTCTTTGTGCTTCGACCTCCCTGTGAGGAGAGGATTTCCCCCCAGTCACCACCGCCAACAACAACAACATCATTACAATCATTTGGGCAGATAAGGTATAAAGGTTTGGCATCTCAGAGCGTGGGGAGGGGATGCTATTCTCTCACTTTGCACTTTGTGATTTGGGCTGATAAGATGTGTGCAGATCTTTTGTTCCACATCAAATCTTTCCTAGTGCAGCTTTCCTTCTCACAAGCTATTCTGGGCTCAAACACTGCAGTTGCAGCAGGGGTATTTCAAAACATTCTCTTTTGGACACACACACACACACACACACACACACACACACACACACACACACACACACACACACACACACACACACACACACACACACACACACACACACACACACACACACACACACACAGAGCACAGATCAGCAGAAACGCCGGCCAAAGGCAGATACTAAGACAATCCATTCCAGGAGTATGAGTGGCTTGCCTACATTTGGAATAAAAGCCATTGCACTAGTTACATTACATTACATTACATTAGTGCAGTAGTGGCGTTCCAGGAGACTTTTTTGAGTTGCAATTATGATGCCACATCAGGCAAAATCAGTCTAAATGCCATGCATTTATAAGTGGTTCGAAATACAAGTTGGCCTTAGCCTAGCATCACCAGACCAATTCACATTGCATGTGCAAATGTGAATTGCTGCTGCAGCAAATGAAGCATTAGCTAGCTGGCCAGGTTCCCAGGCTAGTTCTGCCTGAGTCTTCTCCTCAAATAGGACATGTAGTCTGACCTGACTGGGATAAGGTCGTCTGTGAAGGTCAGAGATCGCTCATCTGCCTTCACTGATGTGTCTGAAGAGCGCTGGACTGTGGACATGTTGTTTGCTTGTATGTACTGTATGCCTGATTGCTGCTGTTGTGTGCGTGTGAGTGTTTGTGTATGTGTTTGTGGTTGTTTTTTTTAGGTGTGTGCGTGCGTGCGTGCGTGCGTGCGTGCGTGCGTGTGTGCGTGTGTGTGTGTGTGTGTGTGTGTAGGGGGGGGGGGGGGGGGCGATAAGGTGTTAAGTCTGTACCTGCAGGGCAGTGATGCACTGAACCGACTGTTATCTCTATGACGCACAAACTTGTATGACGACCGCTGTTTACTGAAAAGAGTCATCTGTGTTGTAAACCATCTATGTCAAACTGCGTTACCATATGCATACTACAGTACATATAGAAATTCACACACGGACGCCTGCATGACATGAATACACACACACACACACACACACACACACACACACACACACACACACACACACACATACGAGGAGACCTGAACGCACACGTGTTTTGGCAGTGACGCACAAACTAGCCCCTCTGTCAACTGAGCGTTAACATGATGTAATTAGGCTACACAAGACATTTGAGATGTGAGGAGTTATGATGCATTTCTTTAGAACTGGGAACTGGTTATCTTACGGTTCAAAGGTCATGAGCTGTGGACGGTGACGTCACCAGAGCTGGTATTTCCCATTCCAAACTCATAGGAGCCTCAGCAGCCCTGACCTCAAAAATCCAAGATGGCTGTTCCGCGCAACAACAGTAGTTATAATCGTAGTAAATGCTGTTTTATTAGCACTTGTGTTTTGTTTGTCTCATTAAATCAGCTGTACACACAGCACTGCCTAACTTCTATCTGTGTGGACATGAGGCTGCAGTGTTTGTATGTAGAGCTGACTCGTTTAAACGGATGTGACTCATCAGTGAACTCTCCAGCTCCAGTTTTCTGCAAATGGAACGCTAACAAAACGGATGTGACCTCATTCAGCCTCCACATCCCAGTTCTTTTGCGATAAAGGAACGAGCCATTAGCAGTGAAACTGTTACTGAGCCATAATCAAACATAGTGTGTGATTCATAGGTGCTGTATCATGATTTACAGTGGGAATCTGATTGCATTTAATTACACATAAGGATTAGGGCTTGGTATCGAGTTTCGATACTTACTTGGCACCGAAATGAAAGCATCGATACTAAGGGGTATCGAAACCTCCCTTGTCAAACGATACCAATTTTCGATACCAAAACAAAACAGCGTCATTGAGCCTATAAGCATGCGACATGCTTGCACACCGCGCTCTAATACGGCTGGTGATTGGCTGTCATGTAGAGGCATGCAAGAAACGTTACGCCCACTTTAGCCGGTGTGTTTGTTGTGAGCCAGGCGTGCGGTGCGGATATAGTATACTATAAGTTAGCCACTCAAGCTAATCCTATCCTGGAGTACCATATGGCGAAGATGATGAAATGCAGGAAAAGAAACAAACAACAAGGACTGGTTTCCACAGACAAGAGAAATAATCGCGAGGTGGGTCAGCTAGCATAGATAAGCTAGCATAGATCGTTTAATTAATTGCCGCCGTAACGTTATGCGCAAGCGGGCGTTGTGTATTTTTAGCAACTCGTTAACAAACGCTGATGTCATGATAGTTTGTTGAATGTAAATGCGATTCATTTATATTGATAGGCTAGTCAGTGAATGCATGAAGTGGAGCTGTCTCGTCAGATTGGACAAGAATGACGTTCTGTTGCAGCAGTGAGCATTAAACACTGATCTGCAATGCTATTAGATGTTTAATTAATTAGCGTTAACGTTATGTGCAAGCGGGCAGTTATCACCCATTATGTATTTTTAGCAACTCGTTAACAAACGCTGATGTCATGATAGTTTGTTGAATATAAATGGGATTCACTTTGTGCCATTATTGATAGGCTAGTCAATGCTCAACTAGTCTTCCATGCATGAAGTGGATCCATCTCATCAGTTTGGACAAGAATAGAGTTCTGTTGCATCAGTGAGCATTAAACACCGATTTGCAACTCTCTGTTTTGCACTGAAAACTATTCCACTGATTTATTTGTTTTACATTTCTTTCCTTTGTAGTACTCCAATATTTTTTGTAGGGATGGCAATAAGTTTAGACAACTTAAAGTTATGTTAACACATTCACTGCCAGCCTTTTTTTTTACTGTAGGTAGCTTTTGCCAGAGGGTTTTTTTGAGGATTCTGGCTCATTTTACAAGAGCCAAGGATAATTTTCTGCTTGGACTTTGTGAACAGAAAGTTCACAAAAGTACTAATAGAATGTGTGCTTTCTCTGTCTAAAAGAGTTAGTTTGTAGAGTTAGTAGTTATGTAGATATTAGCCGTTGAGTACAGCATGGTTTCAGCGTCTGAGACAAAAAGCTGAGATAATCGCAGTTTTGTGAAATTCAATCAAATAGTCACTTTAACCATTTATTTTTGGCATCAGTGAGACATCAGACATAAACAATATAGTTCTGAACAGTAATTTCCTCCATAGCAGCACCCGCACCCCCTCTCCTTACAACTCCTCCCTCCGTGGGCGTGTCTGGTGGATTTCAGCAGCGTTTGTCAGTCACAAGCCAGTCTCTCCTGCCTGTCTGAGCAGTGAGCAGCAGCCTCCCTCTCTGGCGGCCCCTCGTCGGCGAGCGTGGATGTGGCTTAATCCGTTCTTGGATTTTCGGTTGAGAGCTTTGACGAAGCCTTGTGTGACTCTAGGCTTTATGCTGCGCGCTTCAAAGTGTGCTTTCCACCCAGTCCACCTTTGGAACCCCCCACCGCCGTGCGCCCGTGTGAAAGGTTTTCGCCTACAGTATGAGAATGAGGCTCGTTCGCTTCTGGGTCCTCGGTTGAGCTCAGCTGGAATGCGTGCGTTTCTGGCCAAACAACACTCAATAGTCTGAGCACCGTCGCCACTCAGTGGGTCGGCGGAATGGATTGCACACGCCCGGCGGCTCTAACAGTATAATAGAAGATGCAAAAGGGCCAGATCAACGATCCACCGTCAAAAAAAAAAAATCGATTCTGAAAACGTGTTAACACGTTGTTGGCAGTCAACAGCTGGATTCTGAAAACGTGTTTACACGTTGTTGGCAGTGAATGTGTTAAATACAGTAGGTTTTATTTTTTTCTGGTGTAAAACTTTAGATGGGGGGAAAACTAAAGATTTGTAAAATATTTTCAATGTGTAATGCAGTTTTATTTTTGTTCAAATGGATTTTTCTAAAAATTGGTATCGAAAAAAGTATCGTTCAGGAACCGGTATCGAAATCCAAGTATCGAAACGGTATCGATATTGAAAATTTTTGAACGATACCCAGCCCTAATAAGGATTAACATTTATTACTTTTGTTGTAACTTGTTCACTGGTCAGGTTGGCGGTTTATTTCTCATCACTTGTTCTTCTTTGGTCCATGATAAACCTGCAGACAGACAGACCCTTGGATGCTTCTCATGCTGCTGCCAGATAGAAGAAAGGTTCTTTTATATCTGGCTGGAGGGGAACATCATCTAATCTACCATTTGAGAAGAATTCTCTTCTGGCTGCTTCAGCCACTATTATGTGAGGTGGGGGCGGGGCGGGGCGGGGGGGTGTTTGAAGAGGGCGGTAGGAGACTTGGTGGACTGGAAAACGCTGCCCCCTGTGGCCCTGGCAGAGACACAGCGAGAGCATGACTCTATCAGTGCCGGAGGCGGAGCTAATGTGGCCACTGGCTCATTAGGGCTCTGATCTGCGGAGCGCGCTGCATAAACGCCGAGGCTCTGGGTGCAGAGACTTTCAGCACCACAGAGGGCAGCAGAGGGCACACATCACATCACTCCCCCCCTCTCTCCTCAGCAACACAGCACAGCAGAGGGCACACATCACATCACTCCCCCCCTCTCTCCTCAGCAACACAGCACAGCAGAGGGCACACATCACATCACTCCCCCCCTCTCTCCTCAGCACCACAGAGGGCAGCAGAGGGCACACATCACATCACTCCCCCTCTCTCTCTCCTCAGCACCACAGAGGGCAGCAGAGGGCACACATCACATCACTCCCCCTCTCTCTCCTCAGCACCACAGAGGGCAGCAGAGGGCACACATCACATCACTCCCTCTCTCTCTCCTCAGCACCACAGTGCAGCAGAGGGCACACATCACATCACTCCCTCTCTCTCTCCTCAGCACCACAGAGGGCAGCAGAGGGCACACATCACATCACTCCCCCTCTCTCTCCTCAGCACCACAGAGGGCAGCAGAGGGCACACATCACATCACTCCCCCCCTCTCTCTCCTCAGCACCACAGAGGGCAGCAGAGGGCACACATCACATCACTCCCCCTCTCTCTCCTCAGCACCACAGCACAGCAGAGGGCACACATCACATCACTCCCTCTCTCTCCTCAGCACCACAGAGGGCAGCAGAGGGCACACATCACATCACTCCCCCCCTCTCTCCTCAGCACCACAGCACAGCAGAGGGCACACATCACATCACTCCCTCCCTCTCTCTCCTCAGCACCACAGAGGGCAGCAGAGGGCACACATCACATCACTCCCTCTCTCTCCTCAGCACCACAGAGGGCAGCAGAGGGCACACATCACATCACTCCCTCCCTCTCTCTCCTCAGCACCACAGAGGGCAGCAGAGGGCACACATCACATCACTCCCTCTCTCTCCTCAGCACCACAGAGCAGCAGAGGGCACACATCACATCACTCCCCCTCTCTCTCCTCAGCACCACAGCACAGCAGAGGGCACACATCACATCACTCCCCCCCTCTCTCCTCAGCACCACAGAGGGCAGCAGAGGACACACATCACATCACTCCCCCCCTCTCTCCTCAGCACCACAGAGGGCAGCAGAGGGCACACATCACATCACTCCCCTCTCTCTCTCCTCAGCACCACAGAGGGCAGCAGAGGGCACACATCACATCACTCCCCCCCTCTCTCTCCTCAGCACCACAGTGCAGCAGAGGGCACACATCACATCACTCCCCCCCTCTCTCCTCAGCACCACAGAGGGCAGCAGAGGGCACACATCACATCACTCCCTCTCTCTCTCCTCAGCACCACAGAGGGCAGCAGAGGGCACACATCACATCACTCCCCCCCTCTCTCTCCTCAGCACCACAGTGCAGCAGAGGGCACACATCACATCACTCCCCCCCTCTCTCCTCAGCACCACAGAGTGCAGCAGAGGGCACACATCACATCACTCCCCCTCTCTCTCTCTTCAGCACCACAGAGGGCAGCAGAGGGCACACATCACATCACTCCCCCCCTCTCTCCTCAGCACCACAGAGTGCAGCAGAGGGCACACATCACATCACTCCCCCCCTCTCTCCTCAGCACCACAGAGTGCAGCAGAGGGCACACATCACATCACTCCCCCTCTCTCTCTCCTCAGCACCACAGAGTGCAGCAGAGGGCACACATCACATCACTCCCCCCCTCTCTCTCCTCAGCACCACAGTGCAGCAGAGGGCACACATCACATCACTCCCTCTCTCTCTCCTCAGCACCACAGAGTGCAGCAGAGGGCACACATCACATCACTCCCTCTCTCTCTCTCCTCAGCACCACAGAGGGCAGCAGAGGGCACACATCACATCACTCCCCCTCTCTCCTCAGCACCACAGCACAGCAGAGGGCACACATCACATCACTCCCCCCCTCTCTCCTCAGCACCACAGCACAGCAGAGGGCACACATCACATCACTCCCCCTCTCTCTCCTCAGCACCACAGAGCACAGCAGAGGGCACACATCACATCACTCCCCCCCTCTCTCCTCAGCACCACAGTGCAGCAGAGGGCACACATCGCATCACTCCCCCTCTCTCTGCATTTGGGCCTGATGTTTGTCACCAATGAGAGAGCTCAGAGTGTAGCTTCCCCTCCCAGCGCTTAAGCACCCACAGTGGAGAGACAGAGACGCCTCAAGCCCCTCCTCCTTTAGTCGAGAGAGATGAGGAGAAAAAGAAAAAAGGAGAGAGAGAAGGAGTAAGAGAGAGAGAGTGGACTATCGAGAGGATGAGTGGAGAGAGTTTGATGTAGAGAGAGAGAGAGAGAGAGAGAGAGAGTAGACAGAGAGACATATTCCTCAGAGACACAGCTACACACACACACACACACACACACACACACACACACACACACACACACATACACACACACACACACACACACACACACACACACACACACACACACACACACACACACACACACAGAGCCTTTACAAAGATGTGGCCCGTGGTGAGAAAACACTGCTCATCGCTCACATAGGCAGAGCCCACACACACACACACACACACACACAACAGGAGGCATTGACAGGTTGATTGTCGATGGGAAGAGAGAGAAAGGGGGGGGGGAGAGGCTGACACACTCAGACCCTCCCATCCTCAGTCCAATCAAGGAGATGAGGATGAGGAGATGAAAGAGGGGTGGGGGGGTGGGGGTGCAAAAGACCTATGCTTCAAGCTCAGCTGCGCACATGAACACAATCACTAGCACTATATCACACAGGAGTGTTTGAAACGGACATGATGTATGGTGTGGTGGTACACATATATATATATATATATATATATATATACATATATATATATATATATGTATATATATATATATATATATATATATATGTGGTGTGGAGCCAATAATAGCAGATATTCATGAATGCAGTCCAACTGATTCACTACTAGCAGCCGGAGAGATTATGCCTCGGGCATTTCCAAATATTGCACACTTGGGATTTACATTTTATTTTTCTCTGCAGGAAAGAGATTTAGGTTGATGGTAGAAATTCAGCTGTGGTAACTATTCAATCAGATCACTATTATGTTAAATTGCATATTCTATACTGTTATATATATATATACTGATATATATATATATATATATATTCTATAGTGTTATATAGTGCAACACTGAAACATTATTGCGCATAAGTGTATTATTTGAAGTAGAGGCATCCAAAGCAGCAGTCTGTTCCCATGATGTTCAAATGTCATCATTTGAACTTGTGGATTTAGTCAAACAGAACATTTGCATAAATGGGTCTGGCAAACAAAAAAACATTCTCACCCCTATTATGACGTGTGTTCATAACTGTGTGTGTGCGTGTGTGTGTGTGTGTGTGTGTGTGCCCGTGTGTGTGTGTGCACGTGCGTGCATGTGCATTTTGGTGTGCACATATATAATATATATATATATGCACATCAGATGCAGAGAATAGAAAATAATAGTCACTCTGAGGACAAAATGTGGTTGCAGGGAGGAAGGAAGAGAAGGAAGGAAGGGAGTGAGGGGAGGGGAGGGGAGGGGAGGGGGGGAAATAGCCCCGCTCATCTCCTCTCATTTTCTGCCCGCTACCCGGCAGAGTTTCTATGGCAACCCCTCAAAAAGCGCTGTGCGCTGAATAGTGGATTTGAGATGCACTGTCTGATTGCGCCGTGTGGAGGCGATGGCTGGCTCTGTGTGTGTGTGTGTGTGTGTGTGTGTGTGTGTGTGTGTGTGTGTGTGTGTGTCGTCAGCCTGCTCCAGTCAAACAGCACTCCATATGCTCCCCTTTGATGTGGGCTTCTCCAAGCAGCAGCATGTGCCAGTCTATGGCACCGTGTGTGTGTGTGTCTGTGTGTGTGTGTGCGTGTGCGTGTGTGCGTGTGTGTGTGTGTGTGTGTGTGTGCGTGTGCGTGCGCACACACATATGCATAAGAGGCAAATAATCGATATAAAAGGGAGCTAGGGCTCTGTCTGTTTGTCTGTCTAACTGATGACATCATCAGTGATGTCATAAATTCACTCTCTCTCTCACACACACACATACACACACACACACGAGACAGACACACACGCACGTGCGCGCGCACACACACACACACACACACACACACACACACACACACACACACACACACACTCATAGTCCCAGTGATGATGTAATCAGTAATGCCATTTAGTGCCCTAACGGCGGGTTCACACATACGCCTAGAGCGACGCTTTAAGCAACGCATAAAATTTAGGTGTCCTTGTTAACAGATGAGAGCGTTCACACAGACCGCTGCCACGCTGCGCTGAAGCCACGCTCTCGCTGCGCCTACGCTGCGCTGCATTTATCGTTTAGGCGTCTGTTCTATTTTTCAGCGTCTAGGCGCGCTGAACTGTCAAGCTATGCAGGAAGTGAGCAACAAGAATGGCAAAGAGCATCCTGTTTATTTTCACAATTGAACCAATTTCAAATTAAAATATTATTAATCACATTGTTGGCTGTTGTTTCTGGCGGGCCATATTTTCTACCGAGTTTGCCCAAAAGGGAGGGTGGAGCGCGAATTAATGAGTGCATAGTAGGAGAGCTGTCCTTCATGTGTTCCTCTATATTAACGTCTTTTCTGTCAGATGTATATATACCCCCCCTGTCTCAATGCATGTATCACTCATGGTGTTGATAGTCACATGATTACCCGAGGGAAAATAACAATTACAGCCGGCCAGGAAATAGACAGACATCGTCACTTGCACATTACAATAAAAAAGAGGTTTATATTACTCACCCATGCTATAAATCAGATCTGAAAAGTGTAAAAAACCGCTGCTCGTGATCAGCGTAGCGCAGAGCGGGGCTTCAGTGTGGCATCCTGTGTGAACGCAAATAGGCGCCTAGCGTGCATGAAGCGATGCCTATATGCGTAGGCGTAGCTTAAAGCGTCGCTCTAGGCGTATGTGTGAACCCAGCGTAAGGCTGATTGCCCAGCCCTGCCTTAGCACTGACATCATCAGTGATGATGTCATCAGTAGAGGTTAGGTTAGGTTTCCATTTGCCCCCTGTAGAGCCACCCATTAGCCTTGACTCATAATGTCTGGCTCATGGTGTAGCATAGACTCCTCAGTAGACTCATAATGTCTGGCTCATGGTGTAGCGTAGACTCCTCAGTAGACTCATAATGTCTGGCTCATGGTGTAGACTCATAATGTCTGGCTCATGGTGTAGACTCATAATGTCTGGCTCACGGTGTAGACTCATAATGTCTGGCTCATGGTGTAGACTCATAATGTCTGGCTCATGGTGTAGCATAGATTCCTCAGTAGACTCATAATGTCTGGCTCATGGTGTAACTTAGACTCAGCAGACTCATA
>NC_139629.1:51123958-51143958 GCF_964638095.1 Poromitra crassiceps | reverse complement strand
ACACACACACACACACACACACACACACACACACACACACACACACACACACACACACACACACACACACACACACACAGGAACAAACAGAGGGGAGGTTGGGGAGGGGCGGGGAGGGTATCAGACAGCGCCTGGCTCCAGCTATAAAAGCCTCCCAGGATGAGGCCAGCGTCCTGCTCGGAGCTGGACAGCACCCCCCCTCCTCTGTGCCAGGACAGCGTCGGACAGGACAGCACCCCCCCTCCTCTGTGCCAGGACAGCGTCGGACAGGCAACATGAACGACATCTACAAGGCAGCGGTAAGTCCACTCACAACGACAGCTGGAAAACACACAAACATACAAACAAACAAACAAACAAACAAACAAACAAACAGTTGTTTTCCATTGATGAGGAGATGTCGAGGTGCTTTCAGTTGGTTCGGTGTTTGATGGGATGCTCACCAAAAATCTGAGCTGTGTAAAGTCCGGTGTGAGAGACGAGTGGTACTTTTTACAATCAACAATTGTATTATGTATTCATGACATATTATTATTTTGTTTGTGACACAGAGCATCATCGACGATTTATGAAGTCAAATATTCACTTTATTCCCTCTCACTGTGACTGACCACGACGCGGAATGTCTGTGTGCACGTTCATTCGAAGTTCGGGGAGACAAAAATGACTCGCATCATTTTGTAGTCGCACTGACGAACAAATCCCTGTTGATGTGCCCGGGCATCGTCTCCATCAGCAGCAGCTGATGTCACGGGAGCCTTCAGACCATATAGGTCTAGATGTTCCCCTCCTTCAGTCCTATCAGGTTTGATAGGGGCCACTCAGGAGGTCACCGACAGGACGAGTCCCTCGCCCCGCACTCATTCATTCATGACTCCAAATGGAACAGTCCCTCTCTTACATGGCTAATTTTGGCCGGTTGCTCAGACGCTCCTGCCTTGGTGTTTCTGTGGTGCCAGAGGAGGGCTTCAGGTTTAGATAACCCCCCCCCCCCCCCCCCCCCCCCCACCAAGGCTGAATTCCTGCATTATCTGTGAGCCCCCCGAGCCTGGATGGTTATCTGTCTGTCTGTCTGTCTATATCTGCCTCACCGCTCCACTGGCTGCCCTGCTCACACTACAGCTGAGAGACATGTCCAAACACATCGTTATGTACATGTGTGTCTCACACTACAGCTGAGAGACATGTCCAAACACATCGTTATGTACATGTGTTGTATTGATGTTTCTCTCCATATACCATCACCAGAGGCGCGTGTGTGTTTAATTTATAGCGGACAGACAATAACTCTTACATAAGCAGCTGTCTCCCTCTCTCATTCGTGCTAGCTTTTCCAGGATTACTGCTCCATTGTTGAGCCAGATCCACAGCTATGCTAATTTAAAGCACTGTGTATTGTGTCCTTTATCTGTGGTTCCTGACCCTCCTCTCCTGTCTGTTTATTTTTAACTCCTTCACTCGCTGGCCAGCAGGCCTCACATAGGTTCTGTGTTGTGTCAGAGATGGTTAAGTGTGAGGTAGCAAAACGTTACCTTCGTGGATTTAAGAGTTATCAAAACAGACGGAGGCGAAGATTGGATTCATGACAAATATCTTCACCCATAATAGCTTTAAATCATTTCCACCATTGCTCTTTTTGACCATCGATGATTGTAATTGTAACTCAAATGATAATGTGACAGATGGTAACTGAGAATTGAAATTGAAGTTGCCCCAGTGATGTTATCCATCAGATTATGTGACAAAAGTAACTGATTCAACTTGTCAACTCCCACAGGTTGAGCAGCTGACGGAGGAACAGAAAAACGGTGTGTAAAAAATACAATTAATCTCTAATTACATTAATATAGTGACGTTTCCTAGAGTGAACACACATGGCAATATTTTCCGTACGCATGCCATTATACATGTCACCAAATTGACGTTTTCATTCAAATGTGAATGATAATATCTACTATACAGTGGCCACAATGTACTTGATGTAGCAAAGAAAAGAGTCCAAAGCACATGTGGTGATATAGGTGTTTATGTGCGCTCCTGTGGTGCTATAGAGATGTTTATGTTTATGCTCCTGTGGTGCTGCAGAGTTCCGGGCCGCCTTTGACATCTTCGTCCAGGATGCAGAGGACGGCTGCATCAGCACCAAAGAGCTGGGGAAGGTGATGAGGATGTTGGGTCAGAACCCCACGCCAGAGGAGCTCCAGGAGATGATCGACGAGGTGGACGAAGACGGTAACTCAAATCACACACACACACACCACTAAACAGCACTGCTCTGAAGTACAAGAGTCAAATTTGATTGGTTTGTGGCAAATCCCTTAAACTAAGAGACTCGGGACGACGCTGAAAATAAGGTACAATTCAATGCATAGGTGTAGATTTCAGAGGGGATGAATATTTAGAACACATGCATTTGCCCCCCCCAATACAAACATGAAAGTACCCGTTATTGAGGCAGAGAGAGAGAGAGAGGCAGAGGCAGACAAACGGCTACGAGTTCATACAGTCAGGATTCCCGTGGTCATGAAATGACTGGAAAGTTTGATGAGTAATCGAAAGGTAGTGTTGCCTGCCCATAAAAGCTTGTTAGCCGGCTAAGATAGCAGCAGACGAGCTAATCCAACATGAGCTGTGCAGCAGCTGTCCAAAGACAGTCAAAAGAATGGCAGCATGTGATTCGATGACAGCGTGAGACATTTGAATTTGAATGTCATCAATTTGAATTTATTCACGTTATTATAAATTCATATGAGTGTTAAAGGAGAATTTCGGTTTTTTTGAACCTGGAGCCATTTCCTGGCATTAATTATGAATTGGCCACTCACCTAGCGATGTCTGCAGCGTTTCTGGGCGTCCTAGCGTTGTTTTGAGATCAATATCGTCCAAGTCAGTGTAAAATGGAGTTGATTTGGGGCCAAGTGGTAGCCTGTATTTCCTGCATCTAAATAGCTATTTTTCTTCCCGTTTTCGCCACATATCGCCATAATCAGATCCGTCAACATCCAGCCGAGTGTTATTTCACCCCAGGCTGTTTCCTGGACTGTGCACACGGATCAAATTACCTCAAACGTGATCTAGGTCACCAAGTCTCGTGAAGTCCCGCGATACTTTCCTGTCGACTGGCCAAATACAGGCAGGACGCTTTGCGGTCGTGGTTTTAGCGTAACCTATGTGGGGTTTGGCGTAACCTATGTGGGATTCGAAATAACGAAGGTTATGCCAAACCCCACATAGGTTACGCCAAACCCCACATAGGTTACGCTAAAACCACGACCGCAAAGCGTCCTGCCTGTATTTGGCCAGTCGACAGGAAAGTATCGCGGGACTTCACGAGACTTGGTGACCTAGATCACGTTTGAGGTAATTTGATCCGTGTGCAGTCCAGGAAACAGCCTGGGGTGAAATAACACTCGGCTGGATGTTGACGGATCTGATTATGGCGATATGTGGCGAAAACGGGAAGAAAAATAGCTATTTAGATGCAGGAAATACAGGCTACCACTTGGCCCCAAATCAACTCCATTTTACACTGACTTGGACGATATTGATCTCAAAACAACGCTAGGACGCCCAGAAACGCTGCAGACATCGCTAGGTGAGTGGCCAATTCATAATTAATGCCAGGAAATGGCTCCAGGTTCAAAAAAACCGAAATTCTCCTTTAAATAATAGATGTTTTCGACATGAACATTCAGGCATTTTGATGCAATCTGAGAATAGATCCCCCCACCCCCCACCCCTTAATTAAAGAAAGTTTGGAAGTTAGGTCACATGCACATAGAGACAGTCCGCATGTCTGGGAACGCCCACAAAATCTTAAACGGCTGGCGCACGAGAGGGGTAAAACCGCCCATATATCTCATGGACTGACTCACCAAAAGATGGTGCTGCGGCTCTAAACTACAGGTTTGGGGGTTCTAGAGCAGAACACAAGACGTCTGCTCAGATGTGCGTTTACTGCGGTGGTTAAATCCCCGATCGTGTCTGCCTGGGCTGGGCTATCAGCTAAATTCTAACTTTGCTGAATGGATAGAATGTTTTTTTTTTACCCCACCCTGACCACGCCCCCAGCCAGGCTGAGCCAGCTAAACCAGCGTCTATGACGAGACGTGGCCTCAACCTATACAGTAGGTCACATGCACATAGGTCACATGCACATAGGGCACATGCACATTAAAGAGGTTACTTCCCAAAACAAAAGACAAAAAAGGACAGAAGAGTAAATCGTGCGTGTGTGTGTGTGTGTGCGCGTGCGTGCGTGCGTGCGTGTGTGCGTGCGTGCGTGTGTGTGTGTGTGCGCGTGCGTGCGTGTGTGCGTGCGTGCGTGCGTGCGTGTGTGTGTGTGTGTGTGTGTGTGTGCGTGCGTGCGTGTGTGCGTGTTTGTGTGTGTGTGTGTGTTGACTCAGCAGGGATCATATTAAATGATTAAATTAAATGAGAAAAGTTGATCTACAGGAGAATAGCCAACATATTTGAAAGCAATACAGAATGCCTGAGAGCCTTACTATATTATATTTTGAATTGTCACCTGGTGCCTGAGTTTTGTGTATTCCTATACATAAATAAAGACTTTTCCACCATAAATTGATGCATAAAAGCCACAAATTGGTCCATAAAACACTCAGGATTTGCTGGGGGAGGACTTGTCTTAATGTGCCCCCCCCCAATGTTCGAACAAAACCTTCAGTGAGAAGGTCCTTGAATAACCTTCAGTTCAGGAAACTCCTGAACTGAAAAGACCTTTTCTGTATACATACTTCCATAGTGGTACCTAGCTGGTGCCAGGCTGAGTGAGCCATGTTGACTGGTCCTGGATGTGGAGTGTGAGGGTGTCATGATGCATGTCATGTGTGCAGGTAGCGTGTTGACTGGTCCTGGATGTAGAGTGTGATGGTGTCATGATGCATGTCATGTGTGCAGGTAGCGGGACATGTTGATTGGTCCTGGATGTAGAGTGTGATGGTGTCATGATGCATGTCATGTGTGCAGGTAGCGGGACATGTTGATTGGTCCTGGATGTAGAGTGTGATGGTGTCATGACGCATGTCATGTGTGCAGGTAGCGGGACGGTGGACTTTGACGAGTTCCTGGTCATGATGGTGAGGTGCATGAAGGATGACAGCAAAGGGAAGACCGAGGAGGAGCTGGCAGAGCTGTTCCGCATGTTTGACAAGTGAGTCTATATAAGGTCGGCACGCGTGTTCAAAGCCCACTGTGGAAAACTCTGGAGCAGTCGCAGTTAACTGTCACCAGCAACAGAGCGAATGAGTTGAGATAATATAGATAAAAATAATATAATAATATGATCGTATAAAATGATGTGCCAAGAAATGCCAGATAACTGCAGTGTATGGCAAGTAGTGGTCCATAATCCTTTTGACCAGCACAGGATATTTCAAACACCTGCTCCATCATGTAACCACTAGACATCTTGTCTGAGCATCAAAAACAATGATGGCTCTGAAATACTCCAGTCATCGACACAGAAAAACAAACGCACACAGCTCTATGTGCTGCTGTTTTAGAGCTGGCCTTCACAGTAAACGCCACTTTTCAACCTGAACACGGGCGGGTCGTTCGGCACATGACCTCCTTCCCTTGATCTGCGCAGGAACGCAGATGGTTACATCGACCTGGAGGAGCTCAAAGCGATGCTGGAATCCACAGGAGAAACAATTACCGAGGACGACATCGAGGAGCTGATGAAGGACGGCGACAAGAACAACGACGGCAAAATTGACTACGATGGTGAGCATTTCCCCCCCCGGTGTTAGCGTGACAGCAGTGAGAAACACGTGCTTATGGAGAGCATATGCTGCACCACTCATTTCCTTTGATCTATTTTTTCATGTCAAGATCAAATGGATTCGTGAAAAGAAAAATGGCCTACAGGTTGTTTCTGGCTCACTAACCATTAGCTAACTTGTGTTTTCCCCGGCTTTACAGAGTTCTTGGAGTTCATGAAAGGAGTGGAGTAACGCTGAAGACAGACGTCCCTGATCCCATAGTGTTATTTTTCTATTTCTACTTGACTCCATGGTGTCATCTCTATGGAGAAATGGAAGATGCCGGTGGACGCCACTGATAGAACCTTGGAACGACTTTGCAAGATTTAGTTAAATACTCACTCTGAATGTTTCTGTATTTTTCTACCATCTCTTGCATTGTTGTAAATACAGTTTGTAACTAATTTTGGGGCCCGTGTATACTGAATTTGTGTAAATGTAACCAAATTACTTATATTTTCTATAGAGGTCACCTACTCCATCAGTTTGGCCACTTGGAATATCAATTTTGTGTTGATTTCAAATTCAACATGATCTTTGAAGGGCCACAGCCAAGTTTACAAATCTTCTTATTAAGAGGCTGATTACTGTTTAGCTGGCAGAAAATAGATTTGTGAGTCAACATAGTTTTATACCAAAAGCTCTGGTCGACTAATCGTACATTTAGATTAGAGGCAATGTACTGGAATCTGTGTGTATACATGTTATGATGTACACATTGTATGCATTTCTGTATAAATCGCATATAGTGCCTTCAAGATACCCTCAGGACTTTGTATTCCCCTCTTATTCCCCTGGACTTTTTTTTTTTTCCAATATTTTATTTTTCAATTTTGAGAACAAAAGTGAAACAAACTCAGATATACAGACACACACACACACACACACACACACACACACACACACACACACACACACACACACACACAGACACACACACACACACACACACACACACACACACACACACACACACACACACACACACACACACACACACACACACACACACACACACACACTAAAACAAACAACACATACCAACATTACAACATGGTGCTACCAGCCGTATAAGGTGTTTAAGGGCTTGTAAAAAAAAATACTGTACATAAAATCCCATGTAAGGAGTCCATTAGAGAATAACTGGGCGAGTTACTCATTTCTAACCTCGTCAAAGTAGGCCAGGAACGAGTCCCAAATAGTTGAGAACTTCCCAAGTGAGTTGGTCCTTGTACCTGTGTACCTGAGTCTCTCCATGCGCACAACCGAAACCATGTCCATCAGCCACAACTGAAAAGATGGTGGAGAGTGGGACTTCCACTCCTTCAGAATGAGTTTCTTGGCGACAGTCGTCCCCTGCGTCAGAGACTGCTGCACAGCCGTAGGGAGGAGCAGAGAAGATTCAGAACAGCTGAAGATGGCAAGTTCCGCCTCCGGCTGAAGGGTTATTTTATAGGCCTTAAGAGTACCAGTCAAATATTTTGGCCCAGAAGCCGCATAGTGAAGAGCAAAACCAAAAAGCGTGTGGCAGTGTTCCCCTGGACATTTCTACATCAAAGTTAAAGCGTGTGGCAGTGTTCCCCTGGACATTTCTACATCAAAGTTAAAGCGTGTGGCAGTGTTCCCCTGGACACTTCAGTGTTCCCCTGGACATTTCTACATCAAAGTTAAAGCGTGTGGCAGTGTTCCCCTGGACATTTCTACATCAAAGTTAAAGCGTGTGGCAGTGTTCCCCTGGACACTTCAGTGTTCCCCTGGACATTTCTACATCAAAGTTAAAGCGTGTGGCAGTGTTCCCCTGGACATTTCTACATCAAAGTTAAAGCGTGTGGCAGTGTTCCCCTGGACATTTCTACATCAAAGTTAAAGCGTGTGGCAGTGTTCCCCTGGACATTTCTACATCAAAGTTAAAGCGTGTGACAGTGTTCCCCTGGACATTTCTACATCAAAGTTAAAGCGTGTGACAGTGTTCCCCTGGACATTTCTACATCAAAGTTAAAGCGTGTGGCAGTGTTCCCCTGGACATTTCTACATCAAAGTTAAAGCGTGTGGCAGTGTTCCCCTGGACATTTCTACATCAAAGTTAAAGCGTGTGGCAGTGTTCCCCTGGACATTTCTACATCAAAGTTAAAGCGTGTGACAGTGTTCCCCTGGACATTTCTACATCAAAGTTAAAGCGTGTGGCAGTGTTCCCCTGGACATTTCTACATCAAAGTTAAAGCGTGTGGCAGTGTTCCCCTGGACATTTCTACATCAAAGTTAAAGTGTGTGGCAGTGTTCCCCTGGACATTTCTACATCAAAGTTAAAGCGTGTGGCAGTGTTCCCCTGGACATTTCTACATCAAAGTTAAAGCATGTGGCAGTGTTCCCCTGGACATTTCTACATCAAAGTTAAAGCGTGTGGCAGTGTTCCCCTGGACATTTCTACATCAAAGTTAAAGCATGTGGCAGTGTTCCCCTGGACATTTCTACATCAAAGTTAAAGCGTGTGACAGTGTTCCCCTGGACATTTCTACATCAAAGTTAAAGCGTGTGGCAGTGTTCCCCTGGACATTTCTACATCAAAGTTAAAGCATGTGGCAGTGTTACCCTGGACATTTCTACATCAAAGTTAAAGCGTGTGGCAGTGTTCCCCTGGACATTTCTACATCAAAGTTAAAGCGTGTGGCAGTGTTCCCCTGGACATTTCTACATCAAAGTTAAAGCATGTGGCAGTGTTCCCCTGGACATTTCTACATCAAAGTTTGCGTAGAATCTGCACTCATGTAATAAACAAGATACATTTGTCAAAGCAGTCATTTGTTTCCACTCTGTTTGGGGCCTTCGTCTTCCTCTCCTTCTTCTTCATCTTCATCTTCTTCTTCCTCTTCTTCATCTTCTTCCTCTTCTTCTTCTTCTTCTTCTTCTTCTTCTTCATCTTCCTCCTCCTCCTCCTCCTCATAGATTTTCAACTGGGCAATAGAGTTATGATCCTTGACAAAACGAGAGTCACTCTGACAGTTGTAATCCTCGTTCTCCATGTTGGATAGTGCTGCAGACACGCCTCTCCGTCTTCGGTGCGGTGCCTTTGTTGTGAGCGTTCATCATCACTGTATCAAAACGTAGCTCTGTAGTTGCAAAGCTAAGCTGTTTGACCTCAGTTTTGACTCACCTTCTACATGATAAGTTTCCGTGTGTAATTTGTGTCCCCTGGTGGCTCGTGTCTGCGGCATGTGAACCATTCCTATGGTTGCGGAGCCTGTATCTAGTTACACAATGTATTGAGACAGGAGCTATTTCTGTCTAATCATGTTAGTGCCCATGTTAGGGGATCTGGATTGACCCACACCAGTTGACAATCAAATGCCTTGGTCCATATAAAGACCACTGATCCCCTACAAAGAGAGGCCAGTTCTATTGTTGATATAGCTTTTATTCTGACCTCTGTGTCGGAAAGTCAGTTTGAAATGTTGGAATTATTACAGCGAGAGAGAGAGAAAAACAGGTCATACAAAATAATAGCAGTCTTGCATTGTCACATTCACAAGAGATCCCTACCAAAATTAACTTGAAATATTTTCATCACATTGTGTGTTGTTTTGTTGGTTATGTAAGATAGGTGTTTTCTCAGGTCAACTGAGCATATATATATATATATATATATATATACACACACATTTATTTTTTACTGAAGAGTCATGCAGTTCACTCTCTGGCCACTTGGTGTCAGCAGGAAAACACAATATTATCTGGCAGTCTGGCTTGCTTTGAGGAAGTAGATTAGAAGATGAAGTGAATGGCACAAGCGAGCTCTTCTGGTCTGGTTAATAGTGCATTCAAAAACACATGGATGTGTTTGTCTGATAGTGTCATAGTGATGATCATAAACACATCGATGTGTTTGTCTGATAGTGTCATAGTGATGATCATAAACACATGGATGTGTTTGTCTGATAGTGTCATAGTGATGATCATACTAAACACATTGATGTGTTTGTCTGATAGTGTCATAGTGATGATCATAAACACATCGATGTGTTTGTCTGATAGTGTCATAGTGATGATCATACTAAACACATTGATGTGTTTGTCTGATAGTGTCATAGTGATGATCATAAACACATCGATGTGTTTGTCTGATAGTGTCATAGTGATGTCATAGTGATGATCATACTAGAAAAATATATGGACCGGTTTCAGATTCTCATTTCAATTTGAGCACGGTTTAGATACTGTATGGTAAAATATTTGAACAGTGAGTGGCTGAAACGATCTGGAAGGGGATTGATTGATTGATTGTGTGTGTGTGTGTGTGTGTGTGTGTGTGTGTGTGTGTGTGTGTGTGTGTGTGCCTGTGCGTGTGCGTGTGTGTGTGCTTGTGATGTCAGTGGCCTGATTGATGGCAATGTGTGAACCCCCAACCCCCCCTCTTCCCTGGGGGTCCTGTTAGCCTCGTTGCACTCCTCCTGCTCTCTGTTAGTTATGGGCATTGTTAAACCCCAACAACCACTGAGCCACAGCTGCTGTGCCGGTGCCTGGAAATGTTTAGTGCAATCTCAAACCATCAGACAAACATATCACACACAGACACACACACACACGCACGCACGCACACACGCACACACACACACACACACACACACACACACACACACGCACACACACACACACACACGCACACACACACGCGCTGAACCAACAACACCTGTGTGAGGTGTAGTGAGGTAATGTTAACAGTCAAGGAGTTAGTGTGTATTGCCCATATTCGACTGGGCAATACTCACACACGGTAAGACTTTACACTTAAGGGTCACTAAATGAAGGGTTAGTTCATGCTTAATAAGTGTTACTAACCGTTAAGTCAGTGGTTCCCAACCTTTTTGCGGCACACAGGTACCATTTTAGCAATGGTCTATGAAATGGTTTGGAATATTATACAATATATATAATTATATTATAGTTTATTATATTTTTTCATCAGTTTGGATTTCCCCCCCCCCCAATCTTTCAAAGTACCCTCTGCAAGCTACTCAAGTACCCCATGGCATATGCGTACCTCTGATTGGGAATCACACAGTAGCTGTCTCTAGTAATAATTTTCTAATGGTGTTCATGCCAACTAGGTATTCATTTATACATCATTTAATAGTTTAGGGTTAGGAGGAAGGTTAGGGGTTAGAGTTAATACACATTAACTAAGGGTTAGTCTATGCTCATTAAGCCTTAACTAATGCTTATTTGATGCTTATTAAGCATTAACTAACTGTTAATTTAGTGACCCTTGTAAAGTGTTAGCTCACACACTGTACTGTATATGGAACAGGATGAGTGGTGCTCCCCGCCATCAATGGGAGGCTGGGCAGCAGCAGAGCAGTGTGTGTGTGTGTGTGTGTGTGTGTGCGTGTGCGTGTGCGTGTGTGTGTGTGTGTGTGTGTGTGTGTGTGTGTGTGTGTGTGAATGAATCTGCAGGGTGTGGCGCACTAGCAGCAAGTTGGGTGGGGAAGTGACGCAGTTACGTAAGGCCGGGCGGATGACTCATGCCTCCTAGCTGTCAGTAACACACACTGCGGTTATGTGTCTTAAAGAACCACATTGGCTAATATGTATTTCAGGGACACATAAGCCAGTGTTGGTATGACCCGCTTCTCTATTGTGTGTGTGTGTGTGTGTGTGTGTGTGTGTGTGTGTGTGTGTGTGCGTGTGTGTGTGTGTGTGTGTGTGTGTGTGTGTGTGTGTGTGTGTGTGTGTGTGTAACACCTACGCCCTCATTAACATGGACCGGCCCGGCCACTGAGACACACAGGATTTGTGTCTAGTAGTAAGCAACCGATATTATGCAACTGCTTTCATTCTGTTTCATTCAACTAGTGTGTGTGTGTGTGTGTGTGTGTGTGTGTTGTGGGCGAGCTATTCCATTGGCTCAGAGTGAGGGAGGATGACATGTGGCCACACACACACACACACACACACACCGACACTCTCTCTCTCTCTCACACACACACACACACACACACACACACACACACACACACACACACACACACACACACACACACAACCGCTGTTTTATTGCTTTAGAAATGATTCATTCATGCCAGTAGAGCAGTAGTTCTCAAACGTGTTCACATCAAGGACCCCTAAACTGACACAGATTAGACCACGGACGGACCCCCATCTGATAAGACTGTTGCTTTTAGATGTTGTGTATGAAACCCATGTCCAAAATAGTCACTCTGTCATTGTGTTACTTATGGACGGAATTATAGTGAAAATTATGTATCCCCCATTTTGCTGGGGACCCACTGGAACCCCGTCAAGGACCCCCGGGGGTCCCCGGACCCCTGGGGGTCTCCGGACCCTGCATTAGACCATGTTAGCGTCATGATCCGCCATGAAATCATCTTCACATCTGTTGTTACTAAGCTACTCTAACAGTGCAATAGGATCATCGCCTTTTCCAACACAATATTAATCACTTTACGAAAAGACACGCCAAATCTCAAACAGAGTCAGGAATAATATCTGCTCCTTTTCAAATGAAAATGGTCGGTTGTTCTTTGTTACTGTAAATACACAATGAGGAAGTGGAACACTTCGTGGACAAAGAGAGAGTGGAAGGAGTGCAAATGAAAGTGGAACAGATAGAATATTGTATCATGATGCTGCATCCCACTTCTGGTGCTGAGAACACTGAAGTAGTGTTTCTGGACTGCTCCCACCATAATGGCCCCTAGAACAGCAAGACCAAAAGACACAGAACTCTCAAATTCCACAATATCTATTCATTCATTCAAATGAATGACACTGATTGTTTTGTTTTATTGCACCACGGGGATTGCTTTATCTATTTTTAACACTTTTGGAAAAAAATAAATTGAATTGCTGCGTTTTGGAAACTTTGAGACACGAGAGCCCCGTCCTATAACGCGCGTCAAATTGCATTTTGAGCTGGAGAAATTCCAGAAATGTGAAACGTAGGCTTTTGTTCATTCGGGGCTGTTTAAGGTCTGTTTTTGGCAGGAAACACTCCGAGATTCCCGTCCTCGGGCGGATGACATCATTGTTTTGCCTCGCTTAATGTTCTAGAATCCCAAGTAGCGTGTGGCTCGGACACGCGAGGCTCGGACACGCTCTCTGGCTCACTCAGCGAGTCTATACTGTAAGCAACATTATGGCCTTGTGGGACTGACATACCAGACAGCGTGAGCTTTCCCACCATGTGCTCTCCTCTCCACCAGAGACACATGACCTTTGCTTTGTGTGTTGGGTCTAGCAGGACACATGGAATGTTCCCTTCCATTCTTCCTCCTTCTGTTGCTCTTCACCTTCACTTTTCCCCACAAATGAGCTGAAGACAAACAGGACGTAGCTCTTCTGCTGGCTGAGCGGAGGAGCGCAGACAAACATCACCGGATGGTGATATTGGCCCCAAAACACGAGGCTTCTGGTATTAACAGATGGCCGCCTCGCTCGGCCACTCGTATTCCATCTCCATGTGGCTCCGCTTTACACATGACCCAGTATTCTCTGAGCCAAAACTCACACTTCTCTTCCTTCTCGGAAGACATCTCTCAGAAAACATTTTGTGTCGGTTGCAGGAGGGTGAGGAGAGTGAGGAGGGTGAGGAGGGTGAGGAGCGTGATGAGGGTGAGGAGCGTGAGGAGGGTGAGGAGGGTCAGGAGGGTCAGGAGGGTGAGGAGGGTGAGGAGGGTGAGGAGGGTGAGGAGGGTGAGGAGTGTGAGGAGGGTGAGGAGTGTGAGGAGGGTCAGGAGGGTCAGGAGGGTGAGGAGGGTGATGAGCGTGAGGAGGGTGAGGAGGGTGAGGAGCGTGAGGAGGGTGAGGAGGGTGAGGAGGGTCAGGAGGGTGAGGAGGGTGAGGAGCGTGAGGAGTGTGAGGAGTGTGAGGAGGGTGAGGAGGGTCAGGAGGGTGAGGAGCATGAGGAGGGTGAGGAGCGTGAGGAGGGTGAGGAGCGTGAGGAGGGTTAGGAGCGTGAGGAGCGTGAGGAGGGTGAGGAGTGTGAGGAGCGTGAGGAGGGTCAGGAGGGTGAGGAGCGTGTGGAGCGTGAGGAGCGTGAGGAGGGTGAGGAGTGTGAGGAGTGTGAGGAGGGTGAGGAGGGTGAGGAGTGTGAGGAGGGTCAGGAGGGTGAGGAGCGTGTGGAGCGTGAGGAGCGTGAGGAGGGTGAGGAGTGTGAGGAGCGTGAGGAGCGTGAGGAGGGTGAGGAGGGTGAGGAGGGTCAGGAGGGTGAGGAGCGTGTGGAGCGTGAGGAGCGTGAGGAGGGTGAGGAGCGTGAGGAGCGTGAGGAGGGTGAGGAGGGTGAGGAGTGTGAGGAGTGTGAGGAGCGTGAGGAGCGTGAGGAGGGTGAGGAGTGTGAGGAGTGTGAGGAGGGTGAGGAGCGTGAGGAGGGTGAGGAGGGTGAGGAGGGTGAGGAGTGTGAGGAGCGTGAGGAGCGTGAGGAGGGTGAGGAGTGTGAGGAGTGTGAGGAGTGTGAGGAGGGTGAGGAGTGTGAGGAGTGTGAGGAGGGTGAGGAGTGTGAGGAGGGTGAGGAGCGTGAGGAGCGTGAGGAGCGTGAGGAGGGTGAGGAGCGTGAGGAGGGTGAGGAGGGTGAGGAGGGTCAGGAGGGTCAGGAGGGTGAGGAGTGTGAGGAGTGTGAGGAGGGTGAGGAGGGTGAGGAGTGTGAGGAGAGTGAGGAGGGTGAGGAGAGTGAGGAGGGTGAGGAGGGTCAGGAGGGTGAGGAGGGTGAGGAGGGTGAGGAGAGTGAGGAGGGTGAGGAGGGTGAGGAGCGTGAGGAGGGTGAGGAGGGTGAGGAGGGTGAGGAGTGTAAGGAGCGTGAGGAGGGTGAGGAGTGTGAGGAGCGTGAGGAGTGTGAGGAGCGTGAGGAGCGTGAGGAGCGTGAGGAGGGTGAGGAGTGTGAGGAGGGTGAGGAGGGTCAGGAGGGTGAGGAGTGTGAGGAGGGTGAGGAGGGTGAGGAGGTTCAGGAGGGTGAGGAGTGTGAGGAGGGTGAGGAGGTTCAGGAGGGTGAGGAGGGTGAGGAGGTTCAGGAGGGTGAGGAGGGTGAGGAGGTTCAGGAGGGTGAGGAGCGTGATGAGGGTGAGGAGGGTGAGGAGTGTGAGGAGGGTTGTAGTCTGACTCGAAAATATCTCTACAATTTCCTGAAGAGATAAGACACTTCCTGGTGAGTTTAGGGCACAAAGACATGATGGATGACGTGATGGATGTTACAACAGTAACATTAGTGTCAGTTAGGGATGTAACGATAACCGGTTTTGATGATAACCGTGGTAAAATTCCTTACGATAACCGTACCGTTTAAAATTGTCATTATCATTAAAACCGTGTTACCATGATTATAGTGCTTTGAAAAACATGGTAAATACTGTCCATCATCAACCAAAGTTGGCAACCGTCTCCCAGATGCAAACGTGCAGCCTTGGAGAAATGATATCAGTGAGTGTATCAATCCTTTTTGGGTCTGAGTTTTCAATATAAAACTTAACTTGGTGAAATAATATCTGGGTGTATTAGCACTTTTTGAAAATTTTCAACACATTTGAACAAATCGGGATAATACTGATAACTGTGATAATTTTGGTCTCTATAATTGTGATATGAAATGTTCATATCGTTCCATCTCTAGTGTCAGCATACAATCAAGATTAGAAACGAATATTTAAGAATTTGAAGTGTTTTGTGGCAATAAAGTGTGGTCATCTTCTTGATTACTGTGGTGATGATCAATCTAGTGGAGCCTCGGTCAGCTCCTGCCATTCCCCCCCCCCCTCTCTATTTGTGTGTGAGAGTCGATGCTATTTCTAACTTGGGATCTCGGCTTGTTCCATTACAAATATGGGGAAGGAGGAAGCAAAACAAAATACAAATGGCTTTCGATGTGATTCATGTGTTCAGGGAATCATATGGTAATCCCCAACAACAGGAGATGACATCATACGCACCATAATGCATACATACCATTCCTATGCAGGTTATGTATAGCTCTGTGAAGTCATGGCTAAAGGGAATGTGCCTGTTTGAATAGAACCAGGGTCCTCTGCTAGTGACTGAGAATGATGCCTGTTTGAATAGAACCAGGGTCCTCTGCTAGTGATTGAGAATGATGGCTGTTTGAATAGAACCATGGTCCTCTGCTAGTGACTGAGAATGATGGCTGTTTGAATAGAACCAGGGTCCTCTGCTAGTGACTGAGAATGATGGCTGTTTGAATAGAACCAGGGTCCTCTGCTAGTGATTGAGAATGATGCCTGTTTGAATAGAACCAGGGTCCTCTGCTAGTGACTGAGAATGATGGCTGTTTGAATAGAACCAGGGTCCTCTGCTAGTGACTGAGAATGATGCCTGTTTGAATAGAACCAGGGTCCTCTGCTAGTGATTGAGAATGATGGCTGTTTGAATAGAACC
The DNA here is from genome assembly GCF_964638095.1 of Poromitra crassiceps. Taxonomy (NCBI): domain Eukaryota; kingdom Metazoa; phylum Chordata; class Actinopteri; order Beryciformes; family Melamphaidae; genus Poromitra; species Poromitra crassiceps. The sequence continues at coordinate 51,127,780 of NC_139629.1, read as the reverse complement.
AGGGTCCTCTGCTAGTGATTGACAATGATGCCTGTTTGAATAGAACCAGGGTCCTCTGCTAGTGACTGAGAATGATGTCTGTTTGAATAGAACCAGGGTCCTCTGCTAGTGACTGAGAATGATGTCTGTTTGAATAGAACCAGGGTCCTCTGCTAGTGACTGAGAATGATGGCTGTTTGAATAGAACCAGGGTCCTCTGCTAGTGACTGAGAATGATGTCTGTTTGAATAAAACCAGGGTCCTCTGCTAGTGACTGAGAATGATGGCTGTTTGAATAGAACCAGGGTCCTCTGCTAGTGACTGAGAATGATGCCTGTTTGAATAGAACCAGGGTCCTCTGCTAGTGACTGAGAATGATGCCTGTTTGAATAGAACCAGGGTCCTCTGCTAGTGACTGAGAATGATGCCTGTTTGAATAGAACCAGGGTCCTCTGCTAGTGACTGAGAATGATGCCTGTTTGAATAGAACCAGGGTCCTCTGCTAGTGACTGAGAATGATGCCTGTTTGAATAGAACCAGGGTCCTCTGCTAGTGACTGAGAATGATGGGTTTCATGTTTATTTGGATCACTGGTAACAAGCAGAGGACACATCATGCTTCAATCAGCTGGCTCATTCTCAACACTGAAATGTTAATTGGCCTCGGAGGAAATCGCAGCATCCATGATGTCATTCCCTCTTGAGAGGGATGATGTCAGAGACAGAGGGATGATGTCAGAGACAGAGGGATGATGTCAGAGACAGCATTCCCTCTTGAGAGGGATGATGTCAGAGACAGAGGGATGATGTCAGAGACAGCATTCCCTCTTGAGAGGGATGATGTCAGAGACAGAGGGATGATGTCAGAGACAGCATTCCCTCTTGAGAGGGATGATGTCAGAGACAGCATTTGGCCAAAGCGCTGAGATTAGGATTATTCTCCTCGGCCCTCAACATCTGCTGTAGACAGAGTGTGAAGATGGGATTTATTCAGAGGAGATTGGCTTTCACAGCGGGAGAAGCAAACATCTCTGTAATAGGATAACAGTGACTCTTTCACGGAATTGTCCAAACAATTTATGAAAGGGCCTCTTTGCCAATTTTCAACCAGCTTTGTATCAGTATAAAATCAGTAGTATATATTATATTATGCAAATAACAATGTTTAACGTCCCTCCTCCATCTTGCCTGGACCGAGAGCTCACCTGTTCATTCGCAGAACTTCCTGGACCAAATGACATCATAATGCGAATGAAGGTAGAGAGAGAGAGCAATAATGAATGAAGATAGAGAGAGAGCAATAATGAATGAAGGTAGAGAGAGAGCAATAATGAATGAAGGTAGAGAGAGAGCACTAATGAATGAAGGTAGAGAGAGAGCACTAATGAATGAAGGTAGAGAAAGAGAGCACTAATGAATGAAGGTAGAGAGAGAGCACTAATGAATGAAGGTAGAAAGAGAGCAATAATGAATGAAGGTAGAAAGAGAGAGCAATAATGAATGAAGGTAGAGAGAGAGCACTAATGAATGAAGGTAGAGAGAGAGAGCAATAATGAATGAAGGTATAGAGAGAGCAATAATGAATGAAGGTAGAAAGAGAGAGCACTAATGAATGAAGGTAGAAAGAGAGCAATAATGAATGAAGGTAGAGAGAGAGCAATAATGAATGAAGGTAGAGAGAAAGAGCACTAATGAATGAAGGTAGAGAGAGAGAGCAATAATGAATGAAGGTAGAGAGAGAGCAATAATGAATGAAGGTAGAGAGAAAGAGCACTAATGAATGAAGGTAGAGAGAAAGAGCAATAATGAATGAAGGTAGAGAGAGAGCACTAATGAATGAAGGTAGAGAGAGAGAGCAATAATGAATGAAGGTAGAGAGAGAGCACTAATGAATGAAGGTAGAAAGAGAGAGCAATAATGAATGAAGGTAGAGAGAGAGCACTAATGAATGAAGGTAGAGAGAGAGAGCAATAATGAATGAAGGTATAGAGAGAGCAATAATGAATGAAGGTAGAAAGAGAGAGCACTAATGAATGAAGGTAGAAAGAGAGCAATAATGAATGAAGGTATAGAGAGAGCAATAATGAATGAAGGTAGAGAGAAAGAGCACTAATGAATGAAGGTAGAGAGAGAGCACTAATGAATGAAGGTAGAGAGAGAGCAATAATGAATGAAGGTAGAGAGAGAGCAATAATGAATGAAGGTAGAGAGAGAGCAATAATGAATGAAGGTAGAGAGAGAGCAATAATGAATGAAGGTAGAGAGAGAGCAATAATGAATGAAGGTAGAAAGAGAGCACTAATGAATGAAGGTAGAGAGAGAGCAATAATGAATGAAGGTAGAGAGAGAGCAATAATGAATGAAGGTAGAGAGAAAGAGCACTAATGAATGAAGGTAGAGAGAGAGCACTAATGAATGAAGGTAGAAAGAGAGAGCACTAATGAATGAAGGTAGAAAGAGAGAGCAATAATGAATGAAGGTAGAGAGAAAGAGCACTAATGAATGAAGGTAGAGAGAGAGCACTAATGAATGAAGGTAGAAAGAGAGAGCAATAATGAATGAAGGTAGAGAGAGAGCAATAATGAATGAAGGTAGAGAGAAAGAGCACTAATGAATGAAGGTAGAGAGAGAGCACTAATGAATGAAGGTAGAGAGAGAGAGCAATAATGAATGAAGGTAGAGAGAGAGCACTAATGAATGAAGGTAGAGAGAGAGCAATAATGAATGAAGGTAGAGAGAGAGCAATAATGAATGAAGGTAGAGAGAAAGAGCACTAATGATTGAAGGTAGAGAGAGAGCACTAATGAATGAAGGTAGAAAGAGAGAGCAATAATGAATGAAGGTAGAGAGAGAGCAATAATGAATGAAGGTAGAGAGAGAGCACTAATGAATGAAGGTAGAGAGAGAGCACTAATGAATGAAGGTAGAGAGAGAGAGCAATAATGAATGAAGGTAGAGAGAGAGCAATAATGAATGAAGGTAGAAAGAGAGAGCACTAATGAATGAAGGTAGAAAGAGAGAGCAATAATGAATGAAGGTAGAGAAAGAGCACTAATGAATGAAGGTAGAGAGAGAGCACTAATGAATGAAGGTAGAGAGAGAGAGCAATAATGAATGAAGGTAGAGAGAGAGCAATAATGAATGAAGGTAGAAAGAGAGAGCACTAATGAATGAAGGTAGAAAGAGAGAGCAATAATGAATGAAGGTAGAGAGAGAGCAATAATGAATGAAGGTAGAGAGAGAGAGCACTAATGAATGAAGGTAGAGAGAGAGCACTAATGAATGAAGGTAGAGAGAGAGAGCAATAATGAATGAAGGTAGAGAGAGAGCAATAATGAATGAAGGTAGAGAGAGAGCAATAATGAATGAAGGTAGAGAGAGAGCACTAATGATTGAAGGTAGAGAGAGAGCACTAATGAATGAAGGTAGAGAGAGCAATAATGAATGAAGGTAGAGAGAGAGCAATAATGAATGAAGGTAGAGAGAGAGCAATAATGAATGAAGGTAGAGAGAGAGCAATAATGAATGAAGGTAGAGAGAGAGCAATAATGAATGAAGGTAGAGAGAGAGCAATAATGAATGAAGGTAGAGAGAGAGCAATAATGAATGAAGGTAGAGAGAGAGCAATAATGAATGAAGGTAGAGAGAGAGCAATAATGAATGAAGGTAGAGAGAGAGCACTAATGAATGAAGGTAGAGAGAGAGAGCAATAATGAATGAAGGTAGAGAGAGAGCAATAATGAATGAAGGTAGAGAGAGAGCAATAATGAATGAAGGTAGAGAGAGAGCACTAATGATTGAAGGTAGAGAGAGAGCACTAATGAATGAAGGTAGAGAGAGAGCA
>NC_139629.1:51033958-51118958 GCF_964638095.1 Poromitra crassiceps | reverse complement strand
TATTATTTGTCCTTTGCATAATTAATTTCGCCTTTACCATTAGACAACTGTTTTACTTAAAGCACAATTATGCCACACTGTATACAGGTATGGCGCGCACACGGAAAAAAAAAAACGCCCAAATTTTTTTGGGCAGTACTCACATTATAAGCTGCAGCAGTGATCCTTCTTTATCATCACCAGTAGTTTGAACACTGATATAAATAAGCTGATGAAGGAGACTAGTCAGTCCCTGACTCTAGCTAAACTCACTGGTAGAAATCTCACCTGTCTCACTCTTTATGTTGTGTTATTGTCAGTGTGAATACAGTGTGTAGAAATCAGAAGCTTAACTCCCAACAGCTCATAGCTCAGTCAGCTGAGCGGCTGTGTCGCTGTCTCTGTCTGACAGGTAGACTGTTGGTTCGATTCCTGATGGAGGAGACATATTACAGCACTGCCCTGTCTTTAACATCACCAGCGTAGCGCCTCCTACAGGCAGATACACAGAGCGACACAGCGCCTCCTACAGATCCACTGAAATGGACACTGTGGACAGACTGCAAAGAGATCCAGACATGTCATATACTGAGTCTAGAGCAGTTTTTCAAAAAGTTATTTTTACGCCTAGCAGCAGCCAGGAGGAGCAACCAGAACAGTTACATAAAACATATTTCCGATGTCAGTAAAATTTCAGCTCTCTGTGGTTTTCTGTCTCATAACCCTCTGCTCATGTCTCTGCAGAGGTCAGGGGGGGAGAACATCCCCCCCCTTAGCTCCAGGCAGTGCCAGCTGAACGGGATTAGAACCCACAACCTCTGGCCCCAGTTTCACTGTGTGTATTATTCCTTCACACCACCAGCTGCCCTTCACACTCACAGCTCTTCTCCGGGCGCTCTTGTCTCTTCCCTCTGCCTGTCATTATTCAAAACTGACTGAGGCTCGAACCCACGACCGCAAAAGTGGCTGAGGTCTCAATATTGCCAGGCAGCAAGCCTACTCTCTGTGCCACCAAGTCAGACTGATTGAACGAGGTTTTCTCAGGGCTTTAAATGACTCTTTCCTCTGGCTGTCGACATTCAAAACTGACTGAGGCTCGAACCCACAACCTCAAAAGTCACTGTGGCTCAAACCCACAAGCACCAAACTGCTAGACAGCAATCCAACTCTCTGAGCTAGTGGGCCATAGTGATTAAGACTAGACGATTAAAGTATAGTCTTTATGCATCTTAAAATATGTTTTGAAGGGACCTTTTAAGTTGAATAGTATTTGAATTATATTAATATGACGTGAGTTTCTATTCGCCTTGCACAGAAAACCTTTTACTTTTATAAAAGGAAAAGGGGCTAGTGCCGCACTAGCTTCCTCCCCTGTTTCCAAGCTCACCAGCCACCACTGATATATACACACACACACACACACACACACACACATATATATATATATATATACTGTATATATATATATATATATATATATACATATATATATATACATACATACATACATACACACACACACACACACACACACACACACACACACACACACGTTATGGGACACTTTATAACTATATAACGATTAACTATAGAGGGTATATTTTCATGCCTGATATATATACCATATATATATATATATGTATATATATATACCCTATATACCATATAGGGTATATATATATATAAAAAGTACCAAAAAGTAGCTTAAAGCACTCCAGTAATCTCACCATTTGAAATGTGTATTTTAATGATTGGTTTACTCTAGGCAAAATATGAGCCAATATTTTCTGCCAATTGAAATCACACTTGTTCATAGTATAGTATACACACCCTGATTCTCCTATACTGCACACCTGAATCTTGTTTTGGCTGGGATTATGGAAAAATGATATATACATTTTTGAGAAAGATTGTTTTTGCGTGATTGACTATAGTGATGATGTTGCTGGAGCAGGACTTTAAGAAGGAAAAGGGGTAATGATCATTCTCAATAACATGAAGTTTCCAGTGTCAATAGTCCTTCCCAAAAACACGTCATATCCTAAAAATGGTGCCAGTACAGTGTTGCACTGTTACAGTACAGCGTTACACTGTTACACGACAACAAACACTGCATGACCACTTCCCCTCCCTCAATGACAGCATGGATATGAAGATATCAAGGAGCTCATATTTCCTCTTTCCAAAGAAGGAAATGCGTGATGTGGCTTTTTGGAAATAAAACCCTAAAAACAGGATATTGCATATTTGCCAATAAATGTTGAACCACAAAGAAAAAAGAAAAATGCAAACTGTAGCTCTGATAAAGCTCAAAATGCCGATCGTGGAGCAGTGCGATTTAACTGTTATTACTGTACGAGGTGTGGTGCACAGGAAGTTGCGTACAGTAGCGTATCTGTCGAGTACATGCTGTGTCACCTTCCTCTTCCTTTCCAAACTGTTTGACTGACTGGTGGTGGGTGTGTCTGCACTGTTTGACTGACTGGTGGTGGGTGTGTCTGCACTGTGGTAGTGTGAGAGATCTGGCCCCGCTAGAAAATTAAAATCGTCAACTTAGGTAGACATGAATATTTCAATGTCCACAATGGGGTACGGTGGCGCAGTCGGTAGCGCTGTCGCCTCACAGTTAGAAGGTCCTGAGTTCGATTCTCGCCTGGGACACTGTGAGCGCTGTGGTTGTGTTCCCCCCATATCTTCAGTGCCTACTGCCCAGGTGGGGTATCTCGTCGTAAGGGCCTTTCTCTCTGTGTGGAGTTTGCATGTTCTCCCCGTGCTCCCCCAGGGGGTTCCTCCGTATATAACCCCCCCACTAAAAACATGCAGAAGATCAGATCGTCATCGTCATCCGACCAGTGACGACAACATCCGAAGTTGGTCCCTGGGCGCTGTACGAGAAAGCGACCACTGCTCCTGGCCTGCCCCTCGGAGGAAAGGACATGCCTGGATGGGTTAAATGCAGAGGACACTTTTCACCGGCCACCGTCAGCATGAGTGTGTTGTGGCCGCATGCATGTATTGTGGTGTTCGTGTGACAATAAAAGACGGGCTTGTCCGTTACGAGAGTCAAAACGTAAACAAAGACAACTCTAAAGGCCTACAAAATTACCCTTCAGCCGGAGGCAGAGCTCGCCGTCATCGGCTGCTCGGAGTCTTCTCTGGACTTCCCTACAGCTGTGCAACAATCTCTGACACTGGGGACAACTGTTGCCAAAAAACTCATTCTGAAAGAATGGAAGTCCCCCTCTTCACAACTATGGTTGACGGACATGATGATCTCTGTTATAAGGCTGGAGAGGCTCAGATCCTTGAGAACCAACTCACTTAAAAAGTTTCTAACTATTTGGGACCCGTTTCTGGCCTACCTGGACGAGGTTAGGGGCTGTGGGTGTCTTGCACGGCTGGTTTCTGTTGGGACCCCATGCGCGACATCTCTTACAAGTATATATTAAGCACCTTGGATGGTAGCACCACATTATAACTCTTGATATACCGTATGTATGTTTTTCCCCGTTACTGTGTCTGAGCTTGTTCATTTTTGTTCATTATATATTGTTAAAATTGAAAATAAAAAAACATAAACAAAGACAAATGGCGCATATTCAAGTAAAAATATACAATATATTTGTTGTATAAACTTGTACATGTCTTGGACATTTAGTTTTACATACACTATACATCAGGTGATAGGGTCACTTTCACATCCTTCATGATTTTGGAGAAAATGTCCCCTGTAACCAAACTCTATGTACATCTTTTACAAACATAGCAAACTAAACAGCCCTTGGATGCACTTAACCCATTGATACCTGATGCAGCGTTTGCGTGTATATCCCTCATTTGTGTGTGTATCCCTTTAAGACCGCGAACCGTCTTAAAGGGATACACACACAAACGCTGCATCGGGTATCAATGGGTTAAGAGGCTTATGACGAGATACAGATGCCTTTGTATAAAAATCCCTGAAAATGTCTTTCTATGAGGTAAGAACACATGACTTCCTTTCATTCCCTCTCATACATCAAAGTCACTCAGAGGCCCGTCTGTTCTGAGAGCAGACTGGCAGTTAGAGAACAGCTAATTACACATCACGTTTCCCTTAACAACATTATGCCCTGGTAGGAGTAGCTGCAGACTGAAAATAATGTCCATTCCTTTATACAAGGATTCCTTGCCCAATTCGTTCAGTTCACGCATGGCAAAAGTCAACCTTAGACACAGCATTACCCTCGACCTGCTAAGTGACAACGAGTTACGTTTCATGTTAAAGGTAAAGGCCACAGGAACAACAGGCAATATGAGCAAAAGGTTCCCAAACGATGTCCTTGACAGAACATAATCACACGCAAATACTGCCGTTATAATCAACAGAATGGACAAGAGCTTTGCTGAAGAATACGCTTTACCGTTGATATTATGCAGAGGGTGGCCATTCAATCAAAAACAATGTGAAGAACTTATTGTCTGAGATCGTGGTGTTTCCCATTAAAAAGACATTACTGAAGGTGTTCTGAATAAAAGCAGAGGACCAAATGTTTTCCGTGGTCTCTGAGAGAGCTCTCTGAGAGCTGCAAACTAAAGTTGAGGACTGTCGTCAAAAGCAAAACCGGAGAATAACTGAAGGCCAGTTCACTGTAGTAGCTTACCCCCCCCCCCCCCCCCCCCAGCTAGAGTACCATCACATCTCTGATTGGTCCCTCAGAAAACATTCGGATTGGACAAAGCCTCCTTTCAGACCATCAAGGCAATAAACCAGAATCGATACAAAGAAATACTTAAAACATCCACTTTACAGCTGGTGATGAACAACAAAATGGTCAAACCACAATCCTGGAGTTAACCCATTGATACCTGATGCAGCATTTGCGTGTATATCCCTCATTTGTGTGTGTATCCCTTTAAGACTGCGAACCATCTTAAAGGGATACACACACAAATGCTGCATCAGGTATCAATGGGTTAATGCCATGTCAATTGAATAGCGAAAGTCATCCTCGTGTCAGAATTTAAGGCATCAGGGATTGGACGTACTGGGAGCATGTCCTACGCATAAGAGCTGTGTTTTCCATGCAGAAATACTGTAACCGACTGACTGCCCGAGTCAGTCAGCTAGCGAGACATGTGACAGAGACACGGCTCTAACCGATCCTCATGTCGACCCCAGCGTGTCCAACTGGAAGACGTTGTGGTTGGTCGGCGTGGTGAAGAAGAGCTGCTCCTCGCCGGCGGAGCGGTTGTCGCAAGGACTGTGCAACCCCAGCGTCCTCTCAAAGTCCAGCAGCTGGCCCATGAAGTTGAAGTTGGGGGAGATGTTGGACTTCTTCCTCTTGACGAAGTCGTAGGCGTCGTTGAGCGACAGGTGGAGCCTCTGCATCAGGTAGGCCACGGTGACCGTGACCGAGCGACTGATGCCGGCCAGGCAGTGCACCAGGATCCCGCACTGCTTAGAGCGAGCCTCATCTGGGGAGAGGAAGGGGACAAACTGTGGTTGGTGACAGTGGAGGAAATTAGCCAGGGAGCATGGCCCCCCCCCCCCCCCTTTCATATGTGCATTTTGAGATTACAGAGTGCACAAGACTCAAACTCAGATTCTGGTCAACTAAATCCAAGAACTTTTAAGGGCCTCTTTATAAATCCAAGCACTTTCAAGTACTTTCCAGACCCATGACAACCCTGAACTTTATGCACTAATACTTTTTTTGAGTGCCCCCAAAATTGTGTAATTGTCGCCATTTTTTTTTTTACAGTGGGCAGAAAGTTGGCCCCAAAATATTGTTTACATTTCTTACGCTGGTTAGTGGCATAGGCAGCATATAAGGAAATCACATATATGGCGAGAGAGAAAACAACTACAATATCACTCAGTCAAAATAATCGCAATTCAATATTTTTTTCAAAATCGTTCAGCCCTACCATACCGTGTTCAGATTATTTGACTCTTCTTTGTGATAGAAGTGATCCGGTTGGTGCTACAATAATGGCACTGTTAACTTCTACTGTTGACTGAGAGGGTAGATTAAAATGTTAACAACTCATTTCGATAGAACACTGCACGTAATATCCTCTTTTCACCTTGGTAACAGACAGCAAACAACTGTCAACTACTAGCTGTGCTTCACCACAATCAGGCCAAGTTGCAGTCTTAACTCATGACCTGGCAACACGACACAACACTCAACCCCAGGGAGCGGAAACAATGTTTCCTTCCTTATTCTACCACTAAACCCTGAGGAAACTAGTCCATGGCCCCGAGCCCTGCAACCACCAAACAAACGAGACAAAACACCTGTGGTTTCAGGTACTGGCAATGAGGACAGAGACGGAATCAAGAGTAAAACTCACACATATTGCGTTTGTACCACAACAGAAAAACATACATACACTAATGATGAGATTATTGTGTTGTTACGCTGTCTCGATACAATTCGGGGATATATACTGTTATATAACAATGGTTATTACCAGTGTTGGGGGTAACATTACAAAACTAACATATTACATGTAATATATTACTTTTAGCAGTAACTCAGTAATATAACTTATTACTTATAGGATTTCAGTAATTTTATACCAGTTACTTTGTCAAGTAACTCAAGTTACAAATTTAGTTACATTTGATTAAATCAAAGCACATATTTAAAAAAGATACAATAAGTTCCTAATCAAACTGTGTGTTTTTATGACAATAAGAAAGGAAAATAATAACATTTCGAATTTTGGACTGTTTACACTGATTTCACGGTGGTTGAAATTATTTTTTGGGATGGTTCCAGGGCAGCAATGTCATTCTGCTGCTGCTGTTATTTTGGTGAAAGTAATGCAAAAGTAGTGTAATAAGTAATGAGTTACTCTACACAGAAGGTCATATTGTAAAGTAACTTATTACTTTCAAATGAAAGTAACTAGTAATATGTAGTATATTACATTTTGAAAGTAACTTGCCCAACACTGGTTATTACACGTGGTTATGGAGAGATCGTTCCTCCTGGTCTGCAATGTAAGCTAAACCACCAATCCTCTCATTCTTCCTGGTAAACGTTGAATGTGTTTGTGTTTGTGTTTAATATGGCCAATTAGTGACCCACTCACCAATAAATGATATGGCCTCTGGGAAGAACTGGGACAGGTTCTGGCTCCAGTGGTCCGAAATGGGGATCTGTTTGTACCTGAAGTGGCCGTCATGTTCAAACATGTTGGGAAGGTTGGGTGTGACGTTCAGGATGTACTTGATGTTGTACTGGCCCAGCACGGCTAGGTTAGCAGAGTCTTTGGCGCAGCCCAGGTAAAGGTAGGGAAGGATCTGGACGGGGAAGGCGGGCTGGTTGCTGGGGATGGGGCTCTCCTCGGATTCTGTGGCACTGCTCGGCTCTCGGTCCGATTCCCCGTCGGAGCAATCTGAGCTGATCCGGAGGTTTCCGAAGCCCAGGACGGACAGCGGGGGAGAGGAGCTGGGACAGGAGCTGTCCAGGAGAGTCTCACAGTGTTCTGGGTACTCTGTCTGGAACTTCACAAATCCCCCTGGACAAAGAGGCAGAAAACAAAGATAAGCCTTATAAACGGAGTCACATTTAAGTAATTTATAAATAAAAATGGCTTATGTTCATTCTGTATGTAAATCTCCGGTCATATTGTTGTAAAGAGTACTTGGTCTTAAATAAATGAATAATCTTTTTTATAAGTAGCTGCAGTCCACCCCCCCCCCCCCCCCCCCCCCCCTTCCCCAACAGACCATTCATGAAATGCATGCCTGTTCCTGCTGGAGCAAAACATGGCGCAGCCATTTTGGAATTTTAATTGAGAATCTCAGTGACACACAAACACCATCCGAAACTTTTGAGTAGAAATCCTAAAACCTAACACAACACAGAATGAATGTTTAGTGCAGAACTTGCTAAACACTACAACCAATCTATCATAGAGGGAAACATTATAGCCTATCCTGATTCACAGATTTCCAAAGTTGACATTTGAAAGTTTTAAACCTCTTCTTCCCCGTAAAATCCTTCAGCTCCAGATTGACGTTAACATGATTTGGAAATATCCATAAACGTCCGCTCGAAAGAGACATAACGTTAACGTTAGTACTCCCAGAATAAAGTGAATACGGATATAAATAGCTACGTTATACATGGTGATACAAAGTATCAAAGTACGATGCGGTCTATAAACTCATTCACAGACACTATGTAACCAATTGTAGTAACGGTACATAGGATAAGAGCGTTATAGGAATACTAGAGAGATTTTCCCTTGGTAGGAAAACCTTCTCGCACCACTCACCTTCCAGGTAATACGCCTTACAGCCGTCCTCCCACAGTTTGTGCAGCAGTAGCCCCAGCACCGAGGCGGGAGCCCCGCTGCTCTCCTGCCACTCCACGGTGCACTCATCGTACAGGAGCACCGTGTCCGTCTTGCACCGCCGGACGAACGTCTCCTTGTCGTCGTGGTTGGAGATGATGGTGCGGACGGGGATGTTGCCCTTCTTGAAGCGGCGGAGCATGAGCCCCGGGATGGCCAGGTTGATGGCGCTCTCGATGTGGGAAGACTCGTACAACTCGTGTGAGCGCACGTCCAGCAGCAGCGGAGGAGGAGGAGAAGAAGAAGTGCCCCCGGACTCTAGCGAGAGTTGCAGCCATGCCACGCTTTTGCTCGGCGTCACATTATTAGACATGTCGGGAGACTCAATAATCATACTACTATAATCCACCGCGCACGACGGTCTTTAACAACCACCACATCTCACACCGACCCCGCACCGTACACGTTGCCCGAGTGCAGCGCGCTTCTTCTGCCCGAGCGAAGAAGAGGAGCTGCCCCCTCTTTCCTCTTCTCTAACGTTATTTCCATTAGACAGCGTGTCCGACTTGCCCCAGGGGCTGCTCTCCAGCACTTCTTTCACACACGTTATTCAACAGAAACGGATTACTTTTTTAAACGTCTTAGTTAAGATATAATAATGTCTTCTTCAACTTCAACTACTCCTCCACACTGTAGCGGCCGGGCTCCTCCAAGCACATTCTCCTTCTACCATTCCGATGCATGGGAGTTTTTTACTTTTTTTTTTACTTGACAGAGCAACTCAAGAGGGAGGAGTTTATCCCTTATGATTTAAAGCCATAGCAGAGATATTGCAAAGTTTTGTATCAATTATAATATAATATATAATTATAGACCCTATATGAAATCAGTGTAAGAATCACGATAGCATTATTATATTCTTACAGCGACTAATAGTGTTTTTGTGGTATTAAATAGCAAGTTTATAGTGACCTATTTTATGTTTTCCATCAATATTCCAATAGGCCTTTATTCCCAAAATATTCCTATATGGACGGTATATTGTTGTGTGGTACTTCATAGTGAGCTTATAGTGACCGTAATCGTACTGTATGGTATTTATTTTAGCCTATCTATAAATCTGTTATAGTAGGTCTATAGCAATAGGAATTTCTTTGGCATACTTTTTACCTTCTACAATAGGTACAGCCAGGGATGATATTTTAAAGTTTTGCTGTTATGTGTATACTACAGCATACTTCTCCATTTATTAGAATGATGGGGGATTCTTACTAGCCTCACAACATCATTCCACATTAGGTGGAATTGCATTTCTGTCTATTTAACGGAAGTCCTCAAATCTATATGGACATTTCTGAAGAGATTAAAAAAAATGTTGATTCATTACAACTCTGCCCCTTGTGTTATTTCATGGGGTTGTGGGGTGTTATTACTTTTGCGGATGAGCAGATCAGTATTTTACAGAGTAATCAGACACCCAATTTGGTAGGCAAACATCAACAAATGAGCCCAGCTAATTAGTTTACACCCTGCAGAGGTGTTTTGGTTAAATATGGCCTTCACACACTCTGCTCAGTGTTTTTGTTGTGGCAGGAGAGCAGCTGAAGATTCTAGTCCAGGATGAAGTGTGCTGTTGTTTGACATCATGGTGATCATACTTATCAACCCCAATCACAGATCACAGATCCCCAATCACAGATCTGACACACCCCTGAAACTGCCCTCTTCCTCAATTCTCATTCTATTTATGATGTGAACTGTATCGAGGAAGTGTGTCTCTTGCCGTGTTGTTTTTACGCTGTGCTCACATTCGGAAATGATCTAAAAATTCCTACGCATTTTGTTAGACTGCAGCCACAAGATTCCCCCCCAGGCTCTCTACTGATGTGTATAATACATGTGAATGAGGAGGAAGGAGAGAGAGGGAGAGGGAGAGAGAGAGAGAGAGAGGGAGAGATAGGGAGAGAGGGGGAGAGAGAGAGAGAGGGGGAGAGAGAGAGAGAGAGAGAGAGGGAGAGAGAGAGAGAGAGATGGAGAGAGAGAGAGGGGGAGAGAGAGAGAGAGGGGGGGGAGAGAGAGAGAGAGGGAGAGACAGAGAGAGGGAGAGAGAGATGTGTGTGCAGTGGGAATCCAGCCATGCAGCTCATCTGTCTGCACACGTGAGTGGGAGAGACACAGATGTGCAGTGCAGCAGGATTAACACACACACACACACACACACACACACACACACACACACACACACACACACACACACACACAAATGCCCTCAACCATACACAGATCACAGATACACAACAGTCAGGCAGGCGGAGGCTACACCGCAATACTACACTACACCACCATTTCAACACCTGCAATGCAAGAGCTGTGGAAAACCAACACACACCACCTGTGCCCCTCACACCCTCATACATAGCGTTCCAGTGTAACTCTCCTCCTGGGAGTGCAGAGGTGTTGGGCCTGCCCCAATAAGCCCAATAAGGAACTGTGCTACCCCCATCTCCAACAAACAATGATGGGTGAGGCTCTGCCACCAGCCAACAACGGAAAGAGGAAATATATAGCAAGAACTGAGTTTGGGGACAAAGAGATGATCTGATTTGAACAACATGGATCAGGCACCTGTATGATCCTAACACAAGTACACCGGTGTTATAATGAATATGTCTACAATTTTTTAATCCAAATCATTCAACTACAATACTAAAAAAAACAATGATAATACTCCCTCATCAAATCCATAAAGGAAAAGATCAAGACAATCAGGCAAAATTAAAAATAGGCCTACATCAAAATACTCCCTCAGAAACATGAAAGCAGCCAGGACTTGCATGGGAGTGTTGGTCACCTGACTGCTCCTCCAGCAACACTTCAATTACATCATGTGCTCAGAACAGAACGTGAGCTCATGCTAATGCTCTCCCAGGAAACACAGGATATGTCTTTGATTTACACAATCCACACACACACACACACCACACACAGGCGCACACACACACACACACACACACACACACACACACACACACACACACACACACGCACACACACACACACGTGCAGATGTAGCCTACTGTGTGAAGCTTTCAGAGATGATAGAGCTGATAGAGATGGGAGGACTTCTTCTCCATTGATGTTGAGCATGTGGGAGCAAAGGGCTTCGAATTGAAAACATTTGGTCTAAACATGTTGATCAGGCCAAAGGGTTGAAGCTTTCAACCCTACAAATCACATCACTTTCCAGCTCGACACAATAATCTAGGCTGCAGTGGTCACATGTTCATTTATAGAGGATTTCTGCTTTAGCTGCCATTCATATACATTTTATATGAATGGCAGCTAAAGCAGAAATCCTCTATATGATCAGTCTTAATTTGTCAGCTACACGATGCATGCAGTTAAGTACACGGAAGATTATTTGCTGCATTTTGTTAAACAACCAAGACATCAAGACAGAAAACACAATATCCTGCTCTGTATCAATACCATCTAGTGGTTCACCGCGGTAGCTGCTGCTACACCAGTTACTATATGAGTCATCTAAAAGGGAGGAGGTGCCTGCAATATTTTTTTCCGGATGATGGCGAAGGCTGGAGGCACCCTCTCTGCCTGTGATTGGCCTAGCGTCAAACGTTCATCCAATCACATTCGCTTGGCTATCCTGCGTCTCTTTCTACAGTCTGTGGTGGTCAGACAGACAGCAGTTTTGCTTGCTAGCATGCATGAAAGACGCCACTGTGTGTTTATGTTTTTGATACAGTCTGGTCTCTGGTTTATAATGCTGCCGCTACTCTTGGCACATATGTAGCCTACAGACAAATAAAAAAGACAAGATAAAAGATGAATGAGAATTGATCAAGGGGGTCCTGACAGGGGCGGATTTAGCGAAATATTCATGGGGTGGCAAAGGGGTGGCATGAAGATTTTAAGGGGTGGCAGAAATATATATTGCTGATTTCATCACAATATTTGCTTGGAAAAGCCCCAAACTGAAGATATTTTAACTCAAAAACATTGTATTACTTTGGCACGAGTGAAGCATTGATAGACCAAACAAACGCCCACCCACACACACACACAGTTTTCCGGGTTCCCTGCAGCAGACAGACCCTCTTGGAGACAATCTTTCTCAGAAGAGACTAACGTTAGGACAAATCTGGAGACTTTTTCTGACATGGGATTAACATTACCAGCAAGCAGCACTGCAAGCAGCAGCAAGCAGGCAATGACAATAGCTGGGTAAGTCCCGCTAGCATCGATGCTAATTTAGCAAAGTACAGAGCGCAGCTGAAGCACATAGCCATGTGGTGGATGTTAACGTCCATATTAATTAGCCATGTGCTTGCGCGATGACATCAGTGTATTGGTGATGTCAAAGGGTGGTGATTGACGATCTGACTGAAGATCGTGCAACTCTTAGGAGGAAGAAATGTAGGATGTATGATGTGTGGGATTCAGTGGCAATTTTTTCTTTCCAAACTGGCTGTTTGTGAAAGAACATGATTAGATGGCTAAACCTACAGTTTGTGTTTGTTAGTTACAATTATGCTGACAGGAGAGCTGAGCAGGTGGTGACATGAAAGTTATTGAGAAAAGGAGAAGATACTGAATGACATCACAACAGTATAATCCTAATGTTGATTTAAAATGAGATATTCATTCAAATATGGCTAAAAAAGGTAAAACAAAAACCTCAAATTTTAAAAAATTGAATAAAAATATACATGGAAAAGGTTATATTCCATTTAGATCTATATATCCTTTGGTATTGTAGTACTACTTCTATATTATTATATTAAGCTTGCTCCAATCAGTCAGAACACCATGAAAACGCTCTGATTTCAAATAAAGATTAAAAATCTAAAGTCAATTGTTCCAGGTCAAACTCACTTGATCCATGTAGACTAAAGAGGCATAGTCCATCTATCATAGGGAAGTCATCTTGAGGCTGGATGGGTGTCAATTTTTGTGTTTTGGACATGTATGTACAGTGTCAAGTGAGCATGCCTGCTCCCATTCAGAACACCATGAAAACGCTCCGATTTCAAATAAAGATTAAAAAATTTGTAAGGATTCCATTCCTTACAAAAATCTTGAGGCTGTTTTCAGAACACCATGAAAACGCACCATGAAAACGTGTCCAAAACACAAAAATTGACACCCATCCAGCCTCAAGATGACTTCCCTATGCCTCTACATGGATCAAGTGAGTTTGACCTGGAACAATTGACTTTAGATTTTTAATCTTTATTTGAAATTGGAGCGTTTTCATGGTGTTCTGAATGGGAGCGGGCAGCTTGAAAATTCCTGCTCACTTGACACTGTACATACATGTCCAAAACACAAAAATTGACACCATCCAGCCTCAAGATGACTTCCCTATGATAGATGGACTATGCCTCTACATGGATCAAGTGAGTTTGAGCTGGAACAATTGACTTTAGATTTTTAATCTTTATTTGAAATCGGAGCGTTTTCATGGTGTTCTGAATGGGAGCGGGCATGCTCACTTGACACTGTACATACATGTCCAAAACACAGAAATTGACACCCATCCAGCCTCAAGATGACTTCCCTATGATAGATGGACTATGCCTCTACATGGATCAAGTGAGTTTGACCTGGAACAATTGACTTTAGATTTTTAATCTTTATTTGAAATCGGAGCGTTTTCATGGTGTTCTGAATGGGAGCGGGCAGCTTGAAAATTCCTGCTCACTTGACACTGTACATACATGTCCAAAACACAAACATTGATATTTAGTACAATAGTATTACATAAAGTATGTGACAAAAAGTAGTACAAGGATAAAAAACACAGACAGTTGTTCAACTGATTTCCACTGTGGTCCCAAGAAGGATACAAAGAACATTTAAGACATCTGTACAATATAAAAAGTACATATGAAGAGTCAGATGCACAAAGAGACAAAAGTACCTGTTCTTCAGGAAAGATGCAAAGCCCTCAAGGACACAATGGACACTAGATGGACTATGCCTCTACATGGATCAAGTGAGTTTGACGTGCAACAATTGACTTCAAGTAGGCTATGGATTTAGAATTATTTGCACACATCTGGCAAGTAGGCTACCTACTTCTCACAAGACCACATTATCCATGCATTTGCATAATGGGTCACCTAGCCTAGCCTATAGCTTGATAATCTTTTATCTTGATGTCTTCCCTAGGCCATAATCAGGTGAGAGGTACCCTCTATTGACCAGTGTGAGCTAGAGACACACCCTGTGGCAAGCCTTTCAAGAAATAACACACGGTCTCCTTTGTATGTCTATTTTCATTCAAACATTAAACTAGAGGTTTATCTTAGTGTTCGTATGTTCATTATGTTGGACATAGTTAGATTTCTACTTCAATTTTTATGGTAAAAAAAACGAACTTTATCATGCTTTTACATTGAAGGCAAAATCACTAAACCCGAGTGAAATTCCTGCTGGCCGGAAGTGAAACAACAGTCCAGGTTGAGTGGTGACGTGACGGGGAAGCCTATGCGACAGTGTGTAGTTCTAGATTAGTTTAGCTCAAGCTTTTTTACTTCTAGGGCTCGCATTTACACTACAAAACTCATGAAAGTGGTCCTCATGTGTGAAGATTATCCGACTGAACTCTGGTTCGCGTTTGATTAAGCTTGCCTTACCCAGAGACATTATTTGAAGCATCGCGGCAAAAACCCATTCAAAAATCCCATAGACAGAAACAGTTAAGAACCAGGAAGTCCGGGACTTCCGCGTTCTGACTACAAAAATACGTCATCCCTGCGGCTCTCTGTAGATTCTGATCCACACTGGTGGATCATACCAGTTGGCGGCGGTAATGCACCAATTCGTTGTTTGCCAACCGCCAATAAACCTTAAAGAAGAAGAAAGAATAAGAAGGAGGTTAGTGATTGGCTGTCCATTGCGCCCGGAAGTTGACAACCGGGAGGGGCGGATCTTTGTTGTTTAAAGGGACAATTTGGTGGGACGCTCATCAGTTTAAAAGAAGAGGAAGACGAACGCTCATCATCAGTTTGTTTTGTCGTTGAACGGAGCTACCTACGGTAAACAACAGGTAAGTGTTAATTTATAACGTAGCGTCAGTTACATTAGAACAACAACAATATCAGCTACCTAGCTACTGTTAACATAGCCCCGTCGTCGATACTCTATGCTAGCCGAAATAGTTCCGATGACAGGGCTACTGCTAACATTACTTTCGGTTACTTCTACCGTTTGATTTTTCCGTCTACCGTCTTACCGTCTTCTGGCAACTAATCATATGGAGACACTATCGCAACAGAGACATGCTCAATTGTGGGAGAAGATTAATAATATTATAATTATAATATTTATGGTGAGTGTTGTCGAGCTAAATCACTGTATGTGTTGTTAGCTAATGTTAGCTGTCAGCTATCAAGCTAGCTACCGCAGCTAGCTAGCTTGCTGCTTCTTAGCTGAACTAACGTTAAGTTCACATTAGTTCAGTGTGCTGTAGCTAGCTTGATAGCCGACAGCTAACATTAGCTAGTCAGGCCACTCACTGAACAGCAGGCCAGGCGCCGCCTACTGGTTTACTAGTGGTTTTATTACTTTATTAGTTAGTCTGAAGTAATAATTACACTTCAGGGTTAAAGTGGGTGCATCTCATTGTAAAATTGGACTTCAAACGGCCCAAATCTGGATTCAAACGGCCCAAATTTCACGCGCGTTGGCCCATATCGGCCTGGCCTGCTTGGTATCTAATGCCCGGCCTGAATTATGATCCCAGTCCGCCCCTGTTTTTAACTATATCGCCCAGCCCTACTCATGATATATAATATACAGTCTCTAGTGTATGATTCAACTTTTCCCATGTTCTAATCTAGTGTAAAAAAGCAAACAAACTGAAAAAAGAAAAGAAAAAAATAAACAAAAATCGCAATAAATCGTAATATCGAATCGCAATAATCGTAGAATCGCAATACTTAAGAATCGCAATATAAATCGAATCGGCACCCAAGAATCGTGATAGTATCGAATCGGGAGATAAGTGAATCGCCACAGCCCTACTATACGGCCTATGTTGCTGGCATTCAAAAGGGGGGGATTTAGAACTCGGACTGCATCCGATACCTGTGTGCAAGGCTGGTTGTGCCTTATATCCTTCTGTTAATTAAGCAATATCACAGGAGAGGAAGTGCTGTTGTTGGCTAATATCGGCACTGCTGTGATTCGGTCGGATAATCACAGCAGTGCCGATATTAGACAACAACAGCACTCCCCCTCGTGTGATATTGCTTTTATACAACAGTTCTATTAAACAAAGCTGATTAAAAAAATTACAAAAAACTGGGAAAATATATGATTTCTCTATTCCTCCGCCAACAAAAATAGTCCCCTCAGCTTTCTACTTTGCCGAAAATGTAGCCTAATCAGCCTAATTAACTACAGGCTGTCTACTTTACTACTGTCTACTCTACAGCTGTGAAGCGTTTTGTTGATTAGTGCAGCTGTGAAGCGGAGTGATCTACACACAGTGAAGCGCCAGTGCGTTATCGTGAAATATCGGCACTGGTAGGATCCCTCTTGTCCAATCAAATTGCTCGGCCGGAACTACCCGTTGTATAATAAGAAGTTATATTTTGTTAACCCCTTGGTTTCCTCATCCTTCAACTTCAGCACAGCATACATTCTGTGTTTGGGGCGCTCTACATTTTCACATCTGAGACGAGGTTTATTTCAATATGATTAGTTGCCAGAAAAGGAGCACCCGACACCAGCGTCTTTCTGAAAAGTAAAAATATTTTCAGCTGGGAGCCGGCGCACAAAAACGCCGGAGTGCTGTGAAAATAGATGCTGGGCGCATCGCACTTTCTCTAGACGTCCGTGTGCACCCGCATCCGCTCGCTCCTCATTGGAAACAGCTGAAAAAAGACGCCGGAGCTGATGAAAAGACGCTAGGTCAACACAGGCCCTAACGTAACGTCTTATGTTTTCTTTCTTTCAGTTCTGCCTACCCACACGAATAATCTGACTATGTTAGCTGGGAAAAAGAAGAAGTATATGTTGCCCTCAAAGGCCTCCAAGCAGACTTTGGCTACGGCCTTAAAGATCAAGACAAAGATGCCCTGTGAGTGTCCCATTTCAGTTACACATTATTATGAGCAGATGTTGTGGTTTGCATTCTTAACTCATTCACCGCCAAAGACGTCTTTGACGTCTTATCAGAAATAGCCATCCACGCCAAAGACGTGTTTGACGTGTTTTTGTTTTTATGAGTGCAGCGCGTAGTTGAAACACTTACCCAGCCTCTGACATGTCATCTGGTCCCTATCCTCAAAGGGTAGCCGACAGCACGTTATCAAACACATACCGCAGCTGTTGTTTGAAACGAGGAAGAAGGAGGAAAAGAGGAAAAACAGAGAAACGCGCTTCCTTGTACAGAGGAAAAAACGCCATTGAAACGCCTCTCGGCGCGCTGCACTGCTGCCTTGCTGCAGGGCGAACCTGGATTGCCTAGTCAAACCCGTGACGAACATGATCGATCCGGTTCCAGCAGCGCCTGGTCCCAAAGCCAAGCTGCGGACCCGTTCCTGTGTCGTGTGACTCGTGTCGCAGCATTCGTCCCACTCCCAGCCCGAACGAGAGGAGGAAAACGAGCAGCAGAGGAGGCAAAACGCTGATGGGGAAGGAGGGGGAAGGAGGTGCGATCTAGCTGCAGGCAGCTGTGGACAGAACTCTCTAGCCCAATTCCAATTCGCCCCCTTACTGCCTCAAGCCCTTAGAGGCGCGTTCACGTGAAGGGAGTGAGGGCTTAGGGATGTCCCACGCTGAAATGGCAAAGTGAACGAGGGCTCAGAGTGAGCCCTTTCTGCCCCCTTACCGTAAGGGAGCAGCTATGGCCACTTAGGCAAAGGGAATTGCCCACAATGCATAGCGTTGTGACGTATAAAACGGGGAAGGCTGCAAATATCAGTCAAAAAAATAAAAGAACACACGCGCGAAACGAACGCGGTGTTTGCGAGTGTGCTGGAATGCCTTAATTGACAATGAAACATTACATTAATAGGGATTTCAGATTAGACAAAAATATTATATCAGAGGAAAGCAAGTAGTTATTTTACACAATCCTAGAATAATCATCAATAATTTCTATTACAATTGCAATCACAACTTTTTTGATGAATGAGAAATAGTTTTACCGAATCTGTATTGTACAGTATTGACATTGTGTGTATAATGTTGGGTGACATGTCATTATTATGCTTATTTTAATTATAATTCCACATGTTGCAGATTGCAGATTTTGCAGTAGGCTACATTTATTTTTAAATGACAGAGCCAGAGCCTGGATTAGAACAGACTCATCAGGGAGTCTATCCCTCAAACACTTTAGGCGTCTTGACAATAAACAATATATAGCGAGCCCCAAACCTGCCAGAGTCAACATCATCTTGTCAAGTGCAAAGGGCTCTGCTGTCCCAATCCTCCTATTTATCCAATGTGGATCCCTTCCACACTTGATGACTCAACCACTTTCAGATGGCGGCCATTAGAGGGACTGAGGGTTCAGGGCTTGAGTCTTTAGGGGGCGGATTGGAATTGGGCCTCTCTCTCTGTGTGTCTGTCTGTCTGTCTGTCTGTCTGTCTGTGTGTCTGACTGTACACTCACTCACACTGAGCAAACTGTATTGTTGAATGTAAAAAAAGCACTTCATATATATATATATATATATATATATATTTTTGTCATTTGTGTCATAATGAATAATATTTACATGTCTGATGTCAATACAGTTCAAAATAAAAGAATTGAGAGCGAGTTCTGCATGATATTGTGTGCTGTACATAAATGCCATTTTCTGCAATTTCTTTTCTCAGAGAGACATTTTGGGTGAAAACAGGGTGTATATAAATGGCTATAAGTAGAGTACAGAACATGCTAAAAGCTCACTTTTTTTTTCCTGGTGAACCCAGAGACGTACATCTTCATTTTGAGGTATTGCAAATCACTCTGGTGCTAATAGATAATTTACTGTGGGTCTTGAAAGATGACCAACAATTATGAAAATCTTTGGCCTGTGCTAAATATTGGCAGTCCTAAACTGGCAGTGAATGAGTTAAGACTCTTGTACTACAAAGATTAGCTTTATGCTTTTCACACATTGTTTGGTTGCAAGAAGACAAAACGTGAAATAATTCCGTCTTTCTTCATGTCTACACCAGGCACCCCCTCCTTCAATGTCTCTCTGAAGACCAAAAACGTGGCTGTTGCCGTGCCGACCCAGAAGGAGATGAGAATGCAGCTGGAGATGGACAACCTGCAGATGCTAGTAAATAATCTGCGCTCAGAGTTGGCCACCAGGAGATGCGTGGAGAGGAAACTGGTTGGTCTGGTTGATTTGTCCAAACTTTATTAATTGATCTGCTCTTGCTGAATTGGTTGTAATTCATCATTTTGTTCTCTCACAGCTCTTCATTCTGAAAGACCTCCATAGCAAGGCTCAGCTGCAGCAGCAGCACTTGGGCAGCATTGTTCACCTTCTCTCATCTGATATAGTGAGTATGCCTCAATGTGTATCAACATATCGTTTTTTCTGTGGCATGTTTGAGTTGTCTGTCAAGTCTCTCTTGAGTTTGAAAATGTCAGAAAATGCATTCAACGGAACCAGTCTAAAGTCTTTGTGATTATTTCCTAAAGGATCTACGTGAACCGTCTGATTACTACAACAGACAATCTGCCGACCGTAATGATGACAATATGCAGATGGCAAGGTAAGTGAACATCTCTCATGGTTCCCACAGGTCCTTGAAATCCTTGAAAGTTTATGAATTTGATTAAAAAAAAATCCCAAGGCCTTGAATGTTTTTGAAAATAGACATAGGTCATTGAATGTGTTTGAATTTATACATTTTATGCAAGGAGAGAAATCAAAGCTATTTTGATTCCCATTTACATGAGACATGTTCACACATTAAAGCCTCGCTCTGTTGCTAGTTTTCACTATAAAATTATCAGTGTTGTAACAGTAACTAACCTTGATCCATGTCTCAAACTATGAGTTTGGTTGGGTCCTTGAATTTGAGCGAAATGGGCCTGGAAAGTCCTTAAAAAGTTGTTGAATTTTATGTTTAACAAGGTGTGGGAACCCTGATCTCTGCTAGATAGATATATGCTTTTGGACCAAACACAGTTTTATGTTTTTGAATGAATCACACTCTCTCTCTACCTCCTGTGTGTAGGCCTACAGTTCAGTCACCTCCTCAGCCAGAACTTTCAAGTGATGGGATGTGTCCCGCTGAACAAAAAGACAGTTGTGCAAACATTGCAGGTATCCAGGGCCGACCCAGCAAGTCCAGTCATACTTCTGAAGGTATGAGAATATAAGGTTTTGAATTGTTATAATCAATTACTTTCACATTATTTTATGCCTTAATGTACAGATGCAGAGTTGACTGAAATATGTTCTATTTTTCATGTCTTTTCTTCACAGATACCACAAATGATATGGAAAGGCCTTTGGGTCCGGATATGCAAGCTGTCCCGATAGGAACATCCTGCCAATCTAGCAGCCACAGGGATGAAGCAGAGTGGTTCTCAAAGAGATGCTCTCCGTCCCTATTTGATATGAACTCAGTTGACAACACATCGGAAAAGCCACAGCCGTCTGTTTCTGATGACATCGTTTCTCATCCAAGAAGCTCAGTTATGGCGACTGATAATGGACAAAAGACTACGTTTCTGGACACAACCATGGAGATAACTCTAACCAATGCTACTGAAGTAGTCACAGTGGAAACCAAGGGCAAAGAAGACCATAGCTCTAGCAAACTGAAGATGAAGAGAAACACATCTATGGAAAAGGTAACAATTGTGAAGGCAGCAAAGGAAGACAAAAATAACATGGAACAAGTTAGAGGGGTGATACCAGTTCCTCCACATGGTCTTCCACTCAGTGTCAACAGATCTGGAGGAAACCACAGAACAACGAGCAGAAAGCCATTTGTTATCTTGGTGGACAAAGATAGCTCCTCATCGAGCTCCTGTAAGCGTCCTTGGGTGGCCACTCAGGAGCAAGGAGACATTCCAGAGGAAAGGAACGCCACACAGAGGGAGGAGTTTGTAGACTGTTCCAATGCCAAGAAAAAGAAACATAGTCATTGCACACAAGGATTTAGGCCTCGGGACAATGTATGTTCTCCTCAGGACAACATGGCAAACAATTTGACATCTAGTGCGTCATTGGCCTGTAGTCCAACAGTCGAGGAAAGTGGTGAGGCAGTTCATCAGAACATGCGAGACCTGGGAATAATGGATGAGATGCCACCATGGGATGCCGCTACCGCAGACCCTGAACTGTCCTCTAGTCCCAAGAGGGTGACCTCTGGCAGGGCGGCAGTGTTGGAGGAGCCTGCTGCTACAATCACAGCTGAAACCTCTCCAGGTGTGGTGTCCTATATTGCTTCTTTCTACATGGTTGAGTGTTGATATGGATGCATTTTAGAGTTTATTTGCAGATATTTGATATTTGGGGGGGGGGGGGGGGGGCAGATATTTGTGTACGAGTGTTGTTTTCTCTGTTTAATTGTTGGGACTGTTTGTAGTGCTGAATTCTAAACGGCATTGCTGTTTGTTTTATTTTGTGTCTTGTAGCAGGAAGAGTCTTAGGAGATGAAAGTGGTGATGCAGTTCATCAGAAGATGAGTGACCTGGTTATGGACGAGATGCCGCCATGTGATGTCAGCGCCGCCGACACTGAACTGTTCTCCAGTCCCAAGAGGGTGACCTCTGGCAGGGCGCCAGTGTGGGAGGAGCCTGCTGCTGCAATCACAGCTGAAACCTCTCCAGGTGTGGTGTCCTATATAGCTTCTCTTTCTACATGGTTGAGTGTTGATATGGATGCATTTTAGAGTTTATTTGCAGATATTTGCTATGTAGTGATCTTTGGGGGAAAATCTGATATTTGTCTACTACTGTTATTTTGTCTATTTGTTGGGACTGTTTGTAGTGCTTAATTCTAAAAGCCATTGCGTTTTGTTCTTTTGTTTTGTGTGTTGTAGCAAGAAGAGTCTTGGTATCACTGCCCAACACCATCACAACCCCAGGCAACAGAAGGCCAACAAGGAGCCGTACTCAAGTCAATTACAAGGAGCCAAACATCAACGAGTGAGGACCTCTACACTATAAACCCTAACATTCATTTTGATTGATCATAATTTGGTTTTTCACACGACACTTATGCCTTCCCCACACTACAGGATTTTCAAATCCTTGAAGATTATAAAAATCTTGAGAGCCCACACACTACAGGACAGAGAGAGCCGATTTTTTAACATTTCAATCTTGGGACACACACACAATCGCGTCTGTTCAAACGCAACCCCACACACTAAGATTATGCCGAAGATTCACCTTGGAAGCAGGGCTCGACGTTAACTTTTAAACTGCCTATTCAGTGTGCGCACCGGGTGTAGTAGTGTCATTTCGTTTTCTAAACAAATTTTATTTTTTGTTTTTATAATGCATTTGTACTGAAAGGATTTGTTTAACTAATATTTGCGCGGACAGCCGCGTCCATTCGGGGTGTAGGCCTACTGTGCACGGCCAGGCGAAAACCGTCTGCACAGGTGTCTTGTGGAGGGGCGCGTCTGCTGATTTGACTCACTTTTCCGTGCGGACACTCGCCGATGCGGGAAGCTGAGACCTAAGCGCTTGTTGTAGGCTACATGCTTTGCAGTATAGCATTTAGTTTTCCGTCCCGTTCAAAGACGCACGGGTATTTCACCTCGATGACAATTTCCTCGTTCTTTGTTTCTGTGCGGGGCTGCGAGCGGACGCGGACCAGATTATTTTGCGAAAAACTGTAATGGAAACGCAGCTACTACTGGCTCTCTGCTCAAGATGCAATCGCCTGTCGGGTTGTAAATATCTAACATGTTAGATAGGGCTGGCACGGATCAGAAAACCCACGGATCGGATCGCGTGACGGATTTTGAGCCACGGATCACGGATTTTTCGGATCAGCAAAAAAATATATATATCAGATTTTTTCTCTCAAAATTAGATTTTCGATTAGATTTTTTTAATACTATTATAATTCTCTAACCATTTGTTGCCCTGCACAGCTCAAAAAATATTTTTTTCTCATAAGTGACACAATGTATGCTTTTACTCTGAAGGCAGAACGACCCAACTTCCTGTTTTAGGTGGCACTGCTATGCCTAACTTCGTGGCTGTTGCTTGCACCAGTCACATGACACGGGTACAGACCTACAGACCAGACCAGGTCAGTCTGGAAATATAACGTTGATGCTACGTTAAGCTACTCAGTGGCCCCACGTGTTGTTTTGTTGTTATGTGTCCTAAGGCAACATTTCACCGTCCGGTGATAATGTGTTTGTGAAACGTGTGCGCGCGTGTGTGTGTGTGTGTGTGTGTGTGTGTGTGTGTGTGTTGTGGCTCTCGTTATCTTGTGCAGCGCGCAACACGCTGATCGCATTCCTGTGCTTTTTCAGAGGTGTTGAAATAAGTTTGTGTGACTCTGTCTTTAGTAGCCACTAGCCACAGCCTTCAGACATACTTTACAGCAGCGACAAGGGATGAGGAAGCTCAATTGTGCTTGCCATGATTATGCCTGTCTGTGTCTGGCTGCGCTGGGCGTTCTCATACACTAACATTAAACGTTAAATGAAACGAAGGGGGGGGGGGGGGGGGGGTCCGCGGACTATTGATGTTCCGAACCGCGTTCCGAACCGTGGGGGCTGATCCGTACGGGTCACGGATTATCCGTGATCCGTGCCAGCCCTAATGTTAGATATGCCCGATTCACAATCGGGAAGAGGCAGTCTTCCCGATTGTGAATCTTTGAACCCCACACACTACAGGATCATTTGGGAAGATTATCTGCCCGACGCGCTTCAAATCGGGAGCACCCCCGAGAAAATCGGGAGGGGGGAATCTTGGCCATAATCTTGCAAATTATCCTGTAGTGTGGGGTAGGCATTAGCCGGGGTTAAGTGAGTCTCTTAGCCTGGGGGGTTAAGAGAGCTGCTAGCCCCAGGCTAAGAAGGCTTTCACACTTGCACAATCCTGGAACATTCCAAAGTACCCCGACTTCAGCCTGGGGCTAGCTGGCCCTGCTCTGGAGTAGGGATGTAACGATAACCGGTTTTTAATGATAACTGCGATTAAAATTCCTTACGATAACCGTACCGTTTCAAATTTTCATTATCGTTAAAACCGTGTTACCGTGATTACAGTGCATTGAAAAACATGGTAAAATACTGTCCATCATCAACCAAAGTTGGCAACAGTCTCCCAGATCCAAACGCGCAGCCTTTGAGAAATGATTTCAGTGAGTGTATCAATCCTTTTTGGGTCTGAGTTTTCAATATAAAACGTCGTAAAATGATTTCAGTGAGTCTTTCAGTACTTTTTGAAAATTTTCAGCAATTTTTTACTAATACCGTGATAATACGATAACCGTGATAATTTTGGTCACGATAATCGTGATGTGAAATTTTCATGCTGTTGCATCTCTACTCTGGAGCAGGTTAACCCCGGCTTTTCAGGGTTAACCCAGACTTTGTCTAAACCCGGGGCTAAAAGTTGCCAGTTTGAGACGGGGCTATTGGCTGTATGTATCTTGCAGCACTGGTTCCAATGGGCCTGGGCTCTACTAACCCTGGGCTAGTAGAACTGAATGGCATAGCCCTGGGCTTAGGTCAACCTGGGTTAACAAATTAATGTCTGTGTGAAAAGTTAACGCAGGGCTAAGAGCGTGCAGTGTGAAAATCCCCAATGTTACCAATAGAATAGTGTTGTTTTTTTGTGTGTACCACCAATGATGATGTATTCATGGATTTTTTCTTTTCTTTGTAACAGGAAAATGAGGCGTGGAGACAAGTTTACAGACACCAACTTCCTGAGGTCGCCTATATACAAAGACAAGAAAAGGAAGAAGGCAAAGGCGGCAGTGTTGGAGGAGCCTGCTGAAACCTCTCTGACCATCAACAGGTGAGCACCTCTACACTATAAACAGTGTCCTATAAACTCCTTTTGATTCTTGATCATAATTGGACTTTTCACACTACACTTAGCCGGGGTTAAGTGAGTAGAGGCCATTTACACCTGGCGTTAACATGTGGTTTCTGCCATCAGATTGTGTTTTATCACTTGAAAGTACAGGTTTAAACACCCCCAAAATGCATCGAAGAAGGATTGCAATCTGATCGGCCAAACCCACCTCCGGAGGTGGTCAGGGATGCATTATGTACACATTGAACACAAGTGTAAATGCAATGTGTCCTCTCAATCTGGATACAGCAACTGTATGCGGATTGAGAGGACACCCATTTCTGCCATCAGATTGCAATCTGATGGCAGAAAACGCATGTTAACGACAGGTGTAAATGGAATCCGGTTAATGTGGTCAAGTACAATCTGATTGCAGTCTGATGGCAGAAAACACATGTTAACGCCAGGTGTAAATGGCCTCTTGGACCCAGGCTAAGAAAGCTTTCACACTTGCACAATCCTGGAACATTCCAAAGTGGGCTAACCCCGACTTCAGCCTGTAGCTAGCTGGCCCTGCTCTGGAGCAGGGTTGGGTTAACCCAGACTTTTTGTCTAAACCCAGGGCTGAAAGCTGCCAGTTTGAGACGGGGCCATTGGCTGTATGTATCTGGCAGCACTGGGCTAGTAGAACTGCAGTGTGAATCTCAGAGCCCTGGGCTTAGGTCAACCTGGGTTAATATGTGTGTGGTGAAAATGGGCTAAGTTAGCCCTGGGCTAAGATAGCCCTATTCTTAGCCCAGGGATAAGAGCATGCAGTGTGAAAATGCCAAAAATGTAACCAACAGATTAGTGTTGTTTTTTTCTATGTACCACCAATGATGATGGTAATAATGCATTTATGGATTTTTTTTTTTTTTTTTTGTAACAGCAAAAAGAGGCATGGACACGGTGGAGACAAGAAAGCAAAGGACACCAGGCCAGACCTGCCCCCTGCTGCCTGGCCACATTACCTACCTGAGCAGAGCTGGTACAACTGGAACCGGTGGTTCAGTCAGACTCTAAAGATGGAAGTAACTCCCTAATAACTAAATGTGTTCTCTACAGTTCCTCTTTTGTTTTTTTGTTCCTTTTTGTTGTTGCTTCTGCACATTGCTTATTGTTATTGCTTACAGTTCTTATTTGATTTCTTTTATACCTAAATAAAAGAGTTTGTATTTGTATTTGTTGTTGTTTCTGGCTTCTGTCCTGCCCCCAATACTGCCATCTAAAGAAACATGATTGCAAAAGTGCAGCTGAAGTCAATTATTTTACCCACCAGAATGGTCACATTAACTGAAGGTCATTTTTTTTCTTAATCTTAAAGTAGGTACTGAAATGCTAGTTAACATGCCTATTCAACTGAGATCATTCTTCTGTCTTATTTAGGGTGACCAGATCCCAGCAAACCAAATGTGGGACAAAGAATATGTTTGTGTGGGAAAATGTGGGACACATTACCTAATGCTGGCGACGATTATTTTCATTATCGATTAATCTGTCGATTTATTTTAAACTAATCGATTAATAGTCTATAAAATGTCACCAAATGGTGAAAAAGGGTGATAATTTCCCCCCCAAAGCCCAAGATGACATCCTCAAATGTGTTCTTTTATCCTGACCAGCAGTCCACAACCCAAAGATAGTCTTGTCATAGAAGACTAAACACGCCAGAAAATATTCACATTTTAAGGAGGCAGATTTATTTGAGATAAACATGTGTCTGTCTCTGTCTCTCTCTGTGGTTTGGCTTTTGAAAACTAGAGCGTAGAAAATGTGGGACATGGGAAAATGCATGAAAATGCTGTCCAGTCCCACACAAAGTGGGACATCTGGTCACCCTAGTCTTATTGAACATGATTTCTGAGTTAAAGTAGCCTATGTTTGTGGACCCTTCCCCCGGCAACAGCTCCAGCTTGCCACTCAGTCACTTTGCAGTCAAGCTCATTCCCTCTTTCACAGGTGATGTTTCTGTTGATTTGTAGGATGAGTGTGTTATAAATTCAGATCATCATTCACCTGGAAAATCAGCCTTAATACTCTTGATTTAACCATGGGAAAACTCATCCTCTGCATTTGACCCATCCTCTACTACATACATGGGCAACATGCGGCCCGCGGGCGGGCGCCCCCTGTGTGGCCCGCGATGGAATTGCAAAAAAAAAAAAAATTATTACAGTGCACTTGAACGCAACATGCAATATACCCGCTGAATAAGTGTCCAAATGTTCATGTCATTCTGGGCAATACTCTTCTGTTACAGCATTTCAGTCTGAAATATGGAATATCTTTCAATATTTATGACTAAAAGGCTAAAAGTAATCTCATGTGTAAGAAATGACTGTT
This sequence comes from Poromitra crassiceps, assembly GCF_964638095.1. Taxonomy (NCBI): domain Eukaryota; kingdom Metazoa; phylum Chordata; class Actinopteri; order Beryciformes; family Melamphaidae; genus Poromitra; species Poromitra crassiceps. Next base: position 51,091,306 of record NC_139629.1, on the reverse strand, counting down.
CTACATTGAAGTAGAAATTTAAATAATTAACTTGTTGGTTTTGGATTTATTTAGCTTCAAGAGTGCATTTTTGTTCTTGTGTGACCCTCAACACAGGCTTTGAGAATCCCGGGCCACTTATTGATACTTATGCTTAAATTAACCCACTCATATTCTGGTTTATTTCAAGAAAAACATTTCGGCTAGTGGAAATTCTAATTGGCTGGTAACTTTAAAATCTAGCAGCCATATTGGCAGGTGGTGAAAAAAGTTAATTTCAAGCCCTGCAGGGAGAGCAGGTGGTGACATAAGAGTGAGTGAGGAAAAGGATCAAATATTGGTGGTTAAGACTGAATAATGACATCACAATTGTTAATTTAAAATGAGTTATTCCTCTAAACCTGGCTTCAAATGCCCCAAATTTTTCGTGCTGGCGCCGTTCAGCCCTCAGCAAAATCTGGTAGCGAGGACATTTTTTTGTGGCCCTCTCTATCATCAAAGTTGCCCATCCATGGGTTACGGCATGACAATATTTGTTCGGCCCCCGGCAACAATCTGGGTTTCTCATGTGGCCCCCCATGAAAAATAGTTGCCCACCCCTGCCTTAGATGGTAAATCATCTCTTAGTCCTCTGTGACAGTATTTTCCTGTGTGTACCCTCTAACACATACCCGCCACACAGGGGGGCCGTATGTTGCCCATGTGTGCTTTATAGTAACGTTCAGTCAGAACTCATTTATAATTAAGCCCATAGTTAATGAACTAATCATGTACAAAACACACACACAGTCACATATTTTATATACTGTATATGTTGTAAGCCTAATTTTTGCCATCACAGCTGCTTTTTACATGTATGGGATAATACAGGCTAATATACAAGGTGTCCCAAGCTCTGAGTCATTATAAACTCAATTAGCTACAGAAGCTAATGTTCACATTCAGTCCTTGTATATTTCTCTCATGTGTTCATAATTCCTTTCCTCCTCTGTGTGTGTGTGATTGAGAAATGAGATGCAGGTGGTGTTCATCCTAATTGGCCTGGTCAGGTGTCAGATTGCTGCTGGCTGATTGGCTGGTGGAGAGCATTTAAGCCAGCTGATGCCATCCTGTCGCCCCTTGCTCTCCTCATTCCCAATGATGATGGCTGCTGTGCTGACTGCTGTGTTCTGTCAGGTAGGAACTGTGTGTAGACCTACTTTAGTAGTTCTGCAGAACTTTATTAAGATGTGTCTTTAACTTGGTAGACCTGTGCAGTCTAAACTGTAAATAGTTACCTTCCAGATCTACACTTTTGTACACTGTAAATAACACTTACCCAAGTAGCAGAAAGTAGGGGGAGAAGCCCTTTAGTTTTTTGTAACATTTTCTGATGTTTATTTTGTAGGAGCTTATAGGTAAGAGCTGTGTCTCTTATTTAATCCATCATTTTCTTTTCTTAGGTAAATTTAAGGTTGGGGATTAGTTTGATTGGTTAGTTGTGTTGGGGCCATGCTGTGCTCTGAAACTAAACCTGCTACTTGTGAACTTGTGATGGTGGTTTGGCTGATCATCCTTGGGAGTGGGGAGAGTGGGGGCACTTTTGTGTTGCGGTCCCGTTCCCGGAGGCCGGTTCCTAACATAATTGGGTGCTCGTCTGCTTTTCTCATTCGTCAGCACGTCGTCTGTGAGTGTGTATATATATATATTTTATATGTTTGTCTGGTGGGCAGTCTTTGTGCAGGTGGTAAATGGTGTTAGTCAAGGTGGCTTTGCATGGAGCTGAGGAAGCTCATGGTGGTAAAGCTGGTGGAGAAGTTTGTTGGAGGAGGAGCCGGTCAGAGGGGACCAGTAAGACTGAGGAGGGGCGTGACAAGGCAGGGCCGTCAGTAGTACCGTTTCTCCTCTTTCTGTGTAGACTGCTACCCTACAAGAGTCTCCGTACATAGACTTGCCTGTCACTCTGACTCCCAAGCAGTCTAAATCAGTGATACAGATGTATTTACAAGTGTCACAGAAACATTTCAAAGCCACATATTGAGAAGAAGAGTTCATAGCTTCTCGACGTCGGGGTTAGAAAGCTCGACGCTGCTCATAAATGCCTCTTTTCATCTGAAGTCTGTGCTGGTGATATTTTTTACCGAGCTTTCGGCCAGAGTGGCGCTGTTGAGCGCTCTGACGGCTGGGAGCTCTAACCTGGAAAAAATATCACCAGCACAGACTTCAGATGAAAAGAGGCATTTATGAGCAGCGTCAAGCTTTCTAACTCCGACGTCGAGAAGCGATGAACCCTTCTCAATATGTGGCTTTGAAATGTTTCTGTGACACTTGTAAATACGTCTGTATCACTGATTTAGACGGCTTGGGAGTCAGAGTCACAGGCAAGTCTATGTACGGAGACGGGACTCTTGTAGGGTAGCATAGTCTACACAGAAAGAGGAGAAACGGTGCTACTGACGGCCCTGCCTTGTCACGCCCCTCCTCAGTCTTACTGGTCCCCTCTGACCGGCTCCTCCTCCAACAAACATCTCCACCAGCTTTACCACCATGAGCTTCCTCAGCTCCATGCACACCATTTACCACCTGCACAAAGACTGCCCACCAGACAAACATATAAAATATATATATACTCAGACGACGTGCTGACGAACGAGAAAAGCGGGCGACCTCTTAATTATGTTAGGAACCGGCCTCGGGGAAGGGGGCGGCAACACAAAAGTGCCCCCACTCTTCCCACTCCCAAAGATGATCAGCCAAACCACCATCACAAGTAGCAGGTTTAGTTTCAGAGCACAGCATGGCCCCAACATCAACAAATCAAACTAATCGCCAACCTTAAACTTACCTAAGAAAAGGATGGATTAAAAAAAAAAATACACAGCTCTCACCTATAAGCTACAACATAAACATGAGAATGTTACAAAACTAAAGGGCTTCTCCCTCCTACTTGGGTAAGAGTTATTTAGTGTAAAAACAAAATTATAGATTTGGAAGGTAGATATTTACAGTTTGGACTGCACAAGTCTACCTAGACAAGGACAGATCTTCATGTTCTAAAGAACTACCAAAGTAGGCCTACACACAGTGCCTACCTGACAGACAAAGAGTCAGCAGCGCAGCCATCATCGGTGGCAATGACGGCAAGGGATGGCATCTCCAAACCATTTAACAGTGCAGACACAGGAAGTTGGTGAAATAAAGGTTTGGGGCTTATCATTCAAAACTGTATTTGCTAAAGCATTTATACGTTTGTGTCATGTGTTCACATCATTCCTTTCTTCAGTGTGTAATTGAACTATGAGTCCACTCATTGTACCCCCAATTATGTTGACTCTTTGCTGTGTTCTGTCACGTAGGAACTGTGTAGGCCTACTTACTTCTTCAGAACTTACAGATGTGTTATCATGGACCTGTGCAGTAAACTGGAAATAAGCTACTTCCAGCTCTACACTTTTTACTAACATCTTACCCAAGGAAAGTAGGAGGGAGCAGCCCTTAAGTTTTTTGTAACATTTTCTCATGTTTATTTTGTAGGAGCTTATAGGTGAGAGCTGTCTTTTATTTAATCCATCCTTTTCTTAAGTTTAAGGTTGGGGATTAGTTTGTTGTTGGGGCCATGCTGTGCTCTGAAACTAAACCTGCGACTTGTGAAGGTGGTTTGGCTCATCATCCTTGGGAGTGGGAAGAGTGGGGGCACTTGTGTTGCGGTCCCGTTCAGAGGCCGGTTCCTAACATAATTGGGGGCTCTTCCGCTTTTCTCGTTCGTCAGCACGTCGTCTGAGTATATATATTTTATATGTTTGTCTGGTGGGCAGTCTTTGTGCAGGTGGTAAATGGTGTTAGTCAAGGTGCCTTTGCATGGAGCTGAGGAAGCTCATGGTGGTAAAGCTGGTGGAGAAGTTTGTTGGAGGTGGAGCCGGTCAGAGGGGACCAGTAAGACTGAGGAGGGGCGTGACAAGGCAGGGCCGTCAGTAGCACAGTTTCTCCTCTTTCTGTGTAGACTATGCTACCCTACAAGAGTCCCGTCTCCGTACATAGACTTGCCTGTGACTCTGACTCCCAAGCCGTCTAAATCAGTGATACAGACGTATTTACAAGTGTCACAGAAACATTTCAAAGCCACATATTGAGAAGGGTTCATCGCTTCTCGACGTCAGGGTTAGAAAGCTCGACGCTGCTCATAAATGCCTCTTTTCATCTGAAGTCTGTGCTGGTGATATTTTTTCCAGGTTAGAGCTCCCAGCCGTCAGAGCGCTCAACAGCGCCACTCTGGCCGAAAGCTCGGTAAAAAATATCACCAGCACAGACTTCAGATGAAAAGAGGCATTTATGAGCAGTGACGAGCTTTCTAACCCCGATGTCGAGAAGCTATGAACTCTTCTTCTCAATATGTGGCTTTGAAATGTTTCTGTGACACTTGTAAATACGTCTGTATCACTGATTTAGACGGCTTGGGAGTCAGAGTGACAGGCAAGTCTATGTACGGAGACTCTTGTAGGGTAGCAGTCTACACAGAAAGAGGAGAAACGGTGCTACTGATGGCCCTGCCTTGTCACGCCCCTCCTCAGTCTTACTGGTCCCCTCTGACCGGCTCCTCCTCCAACAAACTTCTCCACCAGCTTTACCACCATGAGCTTCCTCAGCTCCATGCAAAGGCACCTTGACTAACACCATTTACCACCTGCACAAAGACTGCCCACCAGACAAACATAAAATATATATATACACACACAGACGACGTGCTGACGAATGAGAAAAGCAGATGAGCACCCAATTATGTTAGGAACCGGCCTCGGGGAACGGGACCGCAACACAAAGTGCCCCCACTCTTCCCACTCCCAAGGATGATCAGCCAAACCACCATCACAAGTTCACAAGTAGCAGGTTTAGTTTCAGAGCACAGCATGGCCCCAACACAACTAACCAATCAAACTAATCCCCAACCTTAAATTTACCTAAGAAAATTATGGATTAAATAAGAGACACAGCTCTTACCTATAAGCTCCTACAAAATAAACATCAGAAAATGTTACAAAAAACTAAAGGGCTTCTCCCCCTACTTTCTGCTACTTGGGTAAGTGTTATTTACAGTGTACAAAAGTGTAGATCTGGAAGGTAACTATTTACAGTTTAGACTGCACAGGTCTACCAAGATAAAGACACATCTTAATAAAGTTCTGCAGAACTACTAAAGTAGGTCTACACACAGTTCCTACCTGACAGAACACAGCAGTCAGCACAGCAGCCATCATCGTTGGGAATGAAGAGAGCAAGGGGCGACAGGATGGCATCAGCTGGCTTAAATGCTCTCCACCAGCCAATCAGCCAGCAGCAATCTGACACCTGACCAGGCCAATTAGGATGAACACCACCTGCATCTCATTTCTCAATCACACACACACAGAGGAGGAAAGGAATGATGAACACATGAGAGAAATATACAAGGACTGAATATGAACATTAGCTTCTGTAGCTAATTGAGTTTATAATGACTCAGAGCTTGGGACACCTTGTATATTAGCCTGTATTATCCCATACATGTAAAAAGCAGCTGTGATGGCAAAAATTAGGCTTACAACATATACAGTATATAAAATATGTGACTGTGTGTGTGTTTTGTACATGATTAGTTCATTAACTATGGGCTTAATTATAAATGAGTTATGACTGAACGTTACTATAAAGCACACATGGGCAACATACGGCCCCCTGTGTGGCCCGCGATGGAATTGCAAAAAAAGTTTTTTTTTTTTTTTTTTTTTTACAGTGCACCTGAACGCAACCTGCAAGATACCCGCTGAATAAGTGTCCAAATGTTCATGTCATTCTGGCCAATATTCTTCTGTTATAGCATTTCAGTCTGGAATATGGAATATCTTTCAATAATCTTTATGACTAAAAGGCCAAAAGTAATCTCATGTGTAAGAAATGGCTGTTCTACATTGAGGTGGAAATTTAAATAATTAACTTGTTGGTTTTGGATTTATTTAGCTTCAAGAGTGCATTTTTGTTCTTGTGTGACCCTCAACACAGGCTTTGAGAATCCCGGCCACTTACTGATACTTATGCTTAAATTAACCCACTCATATTCTGGTTTATTTCAAGAAAAACATTTCGGATAGTGGAAATTCTAATTGGCTGGTAACTTTAAAATCTAGCAGCCATATTGGCAGGTGGTGAAAAAGGTTAATTTCAAGCCCTGCAGGGAGAGTGTGGTGACATAGGAGTGAGTGAGAAATGGATCAAATATTGGTGGTTAAGACTGAATAATGACATCACAACTGTTAATTTAAAATGAGTTATTCCTCTAAACCTGGCTTCAAATGCCCCAATTTTTTTGCGCTGGCGCCATTCAGCCCTCAGCAAAATCTGGTAGCGAGGACTTTTTTTGTGGCCCTCTCTATCATCAAAGTTCCCCATCCATTACGGCATGACAATATTTGTTCGGCCCCCGGCAACAATCTGGATTTCTCATGTGGCCCCCCATGAAAAATAGTTGCCCACCCCTGCTCTACTACAACCTTCCTAGAACTAGGAGCAGTGGGCAGCCGCAGTGCAGCGCCCGGGGACCAACTCCAGTTCAATTACCAGTGCCTTGCTCAGGGGCACTGACAGGAGTATTAACCTGGCCGTGCTTGCATTAAAAGTGGCCATGAATGTGCAGCTCTGACAGGCAGCTGGACTTGATTAAACTAGTAGTATTAGCTAGAGCCGTGTATGAAGAGTTGTGACATCTCCATTCACTCCAATGGACCAGTTTTTTTACTCTCAAGAGGGTGCCTCCAGCCTTCACCATCATCCGGAAAAAAATATGGCGAGGTGCCTGGCGTCACAGCCCACCACAGCTGCAATCAGGGGAGCCAGTGTGCCTCCATGTGGACAAAGCAGGAATGTCATAAAATGTGCTTCATGAATGAATGGACAGACGATCACATACTGTCTTTAACCCATTGATACCTGATGCAACATTTGTGTATCCCTTTAAGACCGCGAACCGCGTGATGCGGTTCGCGGTCTTAAAGGGATACACACACAAATGAGGGATATACACGCAAATGCTGCATCAGGTATCAATGGGTTAAGCTCTTATGTAGGAACAGCCTGACTTGACAGTCTTTTTGAGAATGCTGCATGGGATTCAGCTGCATTAATGCATCATTTATGGTGGAAATACATAGGCGACTACAACCACTAGCCTACTTATTATGTTCAGTGCTAACGCTAATACCACTGAGCTATGGTTAATACTTGTGACACTGACAACACATTAAGTAGAACACTTTATACCACAAGCTTCACCATGACATTGTGCTTGATGTGAGGGACAGGAGGGAATCTATAGGGAAGACATATCACATTATATATACAGTATATATACATGTATATAAGGCGCTCTTTCTGAGGCACTGTGTTTAGGTGGTGTTTAAGGCATAAGGATGAAAATGTGTCTGTGAAAATATTGAGTGGTATTGTATAAACAGAATGCATAATGGATGTTGAAGTTTCATTAGACTGTATGTGAAGAAGACTCTAAATACATTTACAATTGGTTGGAGTGAGTCTGTGGTCTTTCATTCTGGCCTGTGATGTCATGGCTTCTTGTTTAGGGATTATTCTAGCATGCCATGAGCTGCCGAGGTATTCAGTATATTGTGTCACACATAATTTCCCCTATTTCTACAGAAGGATAAGACATACTTCACAGCATTATCCTCTAGTGCCGCTGTACTAAAAGAGCTTTAGCCAGAAGTAATCTGAATACATCCATTGAAGCACTGAAGGGGAAGGGATTTATCTCCAAATGATTAAGTTTGAGATGGATTAAAATTACTATCAAAAGAATATGACATGAATCAATGACTAAAATCCGATCTCATATACTGATTTTATAAATTCTACATTAACAAATAACATTTTACATAAATAATATTCAATAAACTGTAATCAACACAAATACATAAATAAATACCATACACTTTCCCCCATACTTGTATTATTGATTCAGAACATGTTGTATGCATTGAATTATAATAAATATCTAAAAATACAGATTTGATCGTGGGTGGGGCTTGCTGGTGTTGACTGTATAAACTGGTTATTATCATGCTGTGGTGGATAGCATGTGACTCAGGCCTGTGAAGTAGGACTTCTCCCTCTCGCTCATCAGCTCAAGGTGGAGAGGCTGCTGGCAGAAGTCACACTCTGCTGAGGAGTGTGGAGTCAGCTCCAAACCCACCTCCAACCAGGTCTTCACCAGGCGGTCTACAGAGAAGAGGCAGAGGATGAGCAACACAGGTGAGGAGGACCCAAAGGTCTGTGCCAGATATGGATATTAGAAATGTATCTAATAGACTAAATAGTGTTTTAACTAATAGTATCAGGGCTTGAAAATACATTTTGTGTGGCTTGTGGAATTCAGTTACCAGCCATTTGGAATTTTCACCAGCCAAAACATTTGTTCTTGAATAGGCTCAAATGATTGCATTTCATCATCTTTGTTTGTTATAGAGTACAATGCAGTTTTGTCTTGATGTATTACTTAATTTACAATGTAATACTGGCCAAGCACATTATATTAGCCAACGTTGTTCGTCCCACAGAGTAAATCCATCCAACAGCCAGTCATGACCTGCTTGTCATCTCATCTCATCTCATCTAATTAAATTAAATTAAATATTTGTGATGGTAAATGACAACTACACAAATCCTTAACTGCTCAAATGTTGGCATGTGTTAATTCCAAGCTCTAAACAGAATACTACAGTCAGAAATGGGAAAAGTACACACTTTCTTTACTTAAGTAGAAGTACAGTTAATAGTGTAAAAAATACTCTGGTAAAAGTAGAAGTACTGATTCCACTTAATTACTCAAGTAAAAGTAAAAAGTACAGGCTCTGAAATGTACTAAAGTATAAAAGTAAAACGTATTTTCTGTGCCAGGCGAATAGAAACTCATGTCATAATCATATTAATATCATTCAAATACTATTATAAACAACAGGCCCAACACACCCAACAAAATGTGAGGAGCAAGAGGGAGATGTTTGGGTGTAGGGTGTAGTTCATGTGCAGATTATTGAATGGCAAATGATGACAACGGTTTTATGACAGGCTTTTAGACACTTAACAAAAAGGCTTTTTCTAGTGTCAAATAAATAAGAAGTGACCCTGAACCAGCAGTCAAATCAGCTGATCGCCTAATGGACAAGGTGTCTGGTTTTGGATCAGAACACTGAGGGTTTGAGTCCCTTTGTGGTCAACTTTCTACTTCAGCAATTCCAGAAGTTTCTTTTAGAGCTTCAGGCATTATACTGTAACTGTGATTGGTAGTTGTCAGTTTGTGATATGGTTTTTCTACAGAAAAGGTGCACATCATGCGTAAAAGCTGGGGGAGCGCGAGAGGAGAGAGACAACAAACAAACAACGTTACATCATATTTGTCTGTCATGCATTAAAATTAAAGTAACTAGCCTGTTTTGAAAATGTAAGGAGTAGAAAGTACAGATATTTGTGTTAAATTGTAGGGAGAAAAAGTGAACAGTTGTCAGAAAAATAAATACTCATTGAAGTACAGATACCTGAAAATCCCACCGAAGTACAGTAACAATTAACAACGTATTTGTACTTAGTTACTTCCCATCTCTGACTACAGTCAATCTCTGAATCCTTTTTAGTCTAGGCAGTTTACCACAAAATCTGAGATTGCAACAAAACCAAACTCAATGGATTTTGTGTCCTCGATATGTTCTAAATGGGAGAAGTAATCGGAACATTTTAATTAATAGAAACTGGGGAGGCTTAAGGCTTTTCCCCCCCCTCACACTTAGAAGATATTGAGGACACAATTCCATTGAGTTTGGTTTTGTTGCAATAGTGAGAGGTTGACCCACATTATTACTGGACTATTTGCTTCCTGAGAGTGGAGACCTAAATGCTTGTGGACGTACCAACAAAGTAGTGCATCATCTGGGGAGTGTGGTGCGGTGTGGGGGCGATGCGGAGCAGTTCCTCTCCCTTCACCACTGTGGGATGATTGATTGCCTGGACGTAGATGTTGTAACGAGACATCATGATGTCACAAACCTCCGTGTTCTTCTGTGCATCTGCCACCTGCCAACAGAGAGGCACAATCAGGAAAATGTGAATTTTTTCTTTTAATCGGATTCACATTTCAAAGTGTCTTTGTTTTATTGTTTCCTTCTTGTTTTTTGTTTGTTTATTGTATGCCTTTTTTAATGCTATTATTATTATTATTATTATTATTTTTATTTGCATTTTTTTTATCCGTTTCTGCCTTTTATGTGTGCAAATAAATAAACTAAACTTAAACATATCACTGTTGCCATTAAGTGTCATTCTGTAAATTATGTCATTGTTAATACAATGTTGACATTGTTTGAGATGTCTTCGTTATTACAGCTTAACATTAACCAAGACAACATAACCTGTCAATGTCTTCGTTATGACAACTTGACATAACTAACACAACATAACCTGTCATAAACATGACATTGCAGGCATTAAGATGTCATCATGTCATTACACTGTCAAATGAGTTTATAACTGTCATGAGTGTTTTCCTTGACCTCAACTACAGTGGTACAATTTGAACATTTCATTAAAATGTCATCACGTGTCATTACACTGTCTTGATTAATGACATAATTTACAGAATGACACAATGACAACAGTCATAAACATCCATAACGCTTCCTTCATGCTCATGACAGGTGTCATATCATGGTTATGACAGTGTCATGTCAGTGGTCATATGCCCCCTCAAGTAAAGTGTTGCCTATGCTTTTGTCCAGAATTTCATGACTGTCTGTATTGTAGGTAGAGAGATAACAGACTGTCTGTATTGTAGGTAGAGAGATAACAGACTGTCTGTATTGTAGGTAGAGAGATAACAGACTGGCTGTATTGTAGGTAGAGAGATAACATACTGTCTGTATTGTAGGTAGAGAGATAACAGACTGTCTGTATTGTAGGTAGAGAGATAACAGACTGTCTGTATTGTAGGTAGAGAGATAACAGACTGGCTGTATTGTAGGTAGAGAGATAACAGACTGTCTGTATTGTAGGTAGAGAGATATCAGACTGTCTGTATTGTAGGTAGAGAGATAACAGACTGTCTGTATTGTAGGTAGAGAGATAACAGACTGTCTGTATTGTAGGTAGAGAGATAACAGACTGTCTGTATTGTAGGTAGAGAGATAACAGACTGTCTGTATTGTAGGTAGAGAGATAACAGACTGTCTGTATTGTAGGTAGAGAGATAACAGACTGTCTGTATTGTAGGTAGAGAGATAACAGACTGTCTATTGTAGGCAGAGAGATAACAGACTGTCTGTATTGTAGGTAGAGAGATAACAGACTGTCTGTATTGTAGGTAGAGACATAACAGACTGTCTGTATTGTAGGTAGAGATATAACAGACTGTCTGTATTGTAGGTAGACAGATAACAGACTGTCTGTATTGTAGGTAGAGAGATAACAGACTGTCTGTATTGTAGGTAGACAGATAACAGACTGTCTGTATTGTAGGTAGAGAGATAACAGACTGTCTGTATTGTAGGTAGAGAGATAACAGACTGTCTGTATTGTAGGTAGAGAGATAACAGACTGCCTGTATTGTAGGTAGAGAGATAACAGACTGTCTGTATTGTAGGTAGAGAGATAACAGACTGTCTGTATTGTAGGTAGAGAGATAACAGACTGTCAGTATTGTAGGTAGAGAGATAACAGACTGCCTGTATTGTAGGTAGAGAGATAACAGACTGCCTGTATTGTAGGTAGAGAGATAACAGACTGTCTGTATTGTAGGTAGAGACATAACAGACTGTCTGTATTGTAGGTAGAGAGATAACAGACTGTATTGTAGGTAGAGAGATAACAGACTGTCTGTATTGTAGGTAGAGAGATAACAGACTGTCTGTATTGTAGGTAGAGACATAACAGACTGTCTGTATTGTAGGTAGAGAGATAACAGACTGTATTGTAGGTAGAGAGATAACAGACTGTCTGTATTGTAGGTAGAGAGGTAACAGACTGTCTGTATTGTAGGTAGAGAGATATCAGACTGTCTGTATTGTAGGTAGAGAGATAACAGACTGTCTGTATTGTAGGTAGAGAGATAACAGACTGTCTGTATTGTAGGTAGAGAGATAGCAGACTGTCTGTATTGTAGGTAGAGATAGCAGACTGTCTGTATTGTAGGTAGAGAGATAGCAGACTGTCTGTATTGTAGGTAGAGAGATAACAGACTGTCTGTATTGTAGGTAGAGAGATAACAGACTGTCTGTATTGTAGGTAGAGAGATAACAGAAACGATCATCAAAATAGTCATTCTCCTACATTCTCTAATTGTGTCTCTAACTTCTTGTATATTAAATAATGGTCAAGTTGAATTTGCTGGGGTTTTCCTGGAACCTCCTCAAGAACCTCCTGGTGGTCCCCGGATGCCACGTTAAGAACCACTGATCTGGCCCTGGTGGTCCACGTTAAGAACCACTGATCTGGATAACAGTGTCAGCTAAGTGGCTATATTAGGGATTGTCTTACCTGGACAGGAATAATGTGGCTTGGGCAGTCGACCACTGGGAGGCCGGAGTCCCTCAACATCTGCCGGAGCAGCTTGACGTTCCTCTGGTGTTTCCTGCGGAGCGTACGACCCTCCTCGCTCTTCAGGACCTGGATGGACGCCCGTGCCCCCGCCAGCAGCATGGGGGGCAGGGAGGTGGTGAAGATGAAGCCCGCTGCGTAGGAGCGCACTGTGTCCACCAGGGCGCTGGTGCTGGCGATGTAGCCACCCACACAGCCAAATGCCTTGCCTGGGAAACCATCCATAGTGTAACATGTTAGAGCAGGGGTGGGCAACTATTTTTCATGGGGGGCCACATGAGAAACCCAGATTGTTGCCGGGGCTAAACAAATATTGTCATGCCGTAACCCATGGATGGGCAACTTTGATGATAGAGAGGGCCACAAAAAAATCCTCGTTACCAGATTTTGCTGAGGGCTGAACGGCGCCAGCGTGAAAATTTTGGGGCATTTGAAGCCAGGTTTAGAGGAATAACTCATTTTAAATTAACAATTGTGATGTCATTATTCAGTACCACCAATATTTGATCCTTTTCTCACTCACTCCTATGTCACCACCTGCTCTCCCTGCAGGGCTTGAAATTAACTTTTTTGACCACCTGCCAATATGGCTGCTAGATTTTAAAGTTACCAGCCAATTAGAATTTCCACTAGCCGAAATGTTTTTCTTGAAATAAACCAGAATATGAGTGGGTTAATTTAAGCATAAGTATCAGTAAGTGGCCCGGGATTCTCAAAGCCTGTGTTGAGGGTCACACAAACAAAAATGCACTCTTGAAGCTAAATAAATCCAAAACCAACAAGTTAATTATTTAAATGTTTACTTCAATGTAGAACAGTCATTTCTTACACATGAGATTACTTTTAGCCTTTTAGCCATAAAGATTATTGAAAGATATTCCAGACTGAAATGCTATAACAGAAGTGGAGTATTGGCCAGAATGACATTTGGAAACTTATTCAGCGGGTATCTTGCATGTTGCCTTCAGATCATTGTAAATATATATATATATATATATATATATACAATATATATATATTTTTGCAATTCCATCGCGGGCCACACAGGAGGCGCCGGCGGGCTGCATGCGGCCCGCGGGCCGTATTTTGCCCATGTGTGTGTTAGAGAGAGGGGAAGACATCTGGAACTCATGAGGGAGTTGAGAGAATTTGATCCTAGGCGGTAAACACAGAGGACTGTACTTACCGAGGGTACCAGATATGATGTGGTAAACACAGAGGACTGTACTTACTGAGGGTACCAGAGATGATGTGGTAAACACAGAGGACTGTACTTACCGAGGGTACCAGAGATGATGTGGTAAACACAGAGGACTGTACTTACTGAGGGTACCAGAGATGATGTGGTAAACACAGAGGACTGTACTTACAGAGGGTACCAGAGATGATGTGGTAAACACAGAGGGCTGTACTTACCGAGGGTACCAGAGATGATGTGGTAAACACAGAGGACTGTACTTACTGAGGGTACCAGAGATGATGTGGTAAACACAGAGGACTGTACTTACAGAGGGTACCAGAGATGATGTGGTAAACACAGAGGACTGTACTTACAGAGGGTACCAGAGATGATGTGGTAAACACAGAGGGCTGTACTTACTGAGGGTACCAGAGATGATGTGGTAAACACAGAGGGCTGTACTTACCGAGGGTACCAGAGATGATGTGGTAAACACAGAGGACTGTACTTACAGAGGGTACCAGAGATGATGTGGTAAACACAGAGGACTGTACTTACTGAGGGTACCAGAGATGATGTAGTAAACACAGAGGACTGTACTTAGAGGGTACCAGAGATGATGTGGTAAACACAGAGGACTGTACTTACTGAGGGTACCAGAGATGATGTGGTAAACACAGAGGGCTGTACTTACTGAGGGTACCAGAGATGATGTGGTAAACACAGAGGGCTGTACTTACCGAGGGTACCAGAGATGATGTGGTAAACACAGAGGACTGTACTTACAGAGGGTACCAGAGATGATGTGGTAAACACAGAGGACTGTACTTACAGAGGGTACCAGAGATGATGTGGTAAACACAGAGGACTGTACTTACTGAGGGTACCAGAGATGATGTGGTAAACACAGAGGACTGTACTTACAGAGGGTACCAGAGATGATGTGGTAAACACAGAGGACTGTACTTACAGAGGGTACCAGAGATGATGTGGTAAACACAGAGGACTGTACTTACTGAGGGTACCAGAGATGATGTGGTAAACACAGAGGGCTGTACTTACCGAGGGTACCAGAGATGATGTCCATCTTGTGCATGACCCTGTCCCTGTCACCGATCCCTCCTCCCCTCGGCCCGTACAGGCCCACAGCATGAACTTCATCCACAAAGGTAATAGCGCCGAACTTGTGGGCAATATCACACATCTCCTCCAGAGGGCACACAGCTCCTATAGGGCGAGAAAACAGCACCCGTTTGATTATTTAAGTGAATCAATGGAAATCAAAGAGTGGGAAATAGAATATGTGACAGACAGACTTTCAGCGAGACATTTCACATAAGAACACTTTTGGGTGACGT
Organism: Poromitra crassiceps; assembly: GCF_964638095.1. Taxonomy (NCBI): domain Eukaryota; kingdom Metazoa; phylum Chordata; class Actinopteri; order Beryciformes; family Melamphaidae; genus Poromitra; species Poromitra crassiceps. The sequence goes on along the minus strand of NC_139629.1, from coordinate 51,076,186 downwards.
CGTGCACTTACCATCCATTGAGTGCACCGTCTCAAAGGCCACGATCTTTGGAGTGGAGCGCTCTGACTTCTCCAGCAGCTCTTGTAGATGCTTGGCGTCATTGTGACGGAAGAGAACCTTCTTCACCCCGCTGCTCCTGATTCCCTGAATCATCGAGGCGTGGTTGCCAGCATCAGAATAGATTTCACAACCTAGGAATGAAGAGAAATCACAGAAAATGAAAAATCATAGGGAAAAAAACAAAAAACATCTGCTACACATTGGTCTCTTTATAAGAAACAAAAACGATCATTTGAACTAAGAAGACATAATGAACCTGATTGAGCTATAGAAAATGCTTGTTGTGAAATGTAAATGTAATGGGGGGGGGGGGGGGGCATGTATAATAGTATCCTTCTTTGCCTTGTATATTTTCTTAATTTTGTCTGCTTTTTGCAAGGTATATAACAAAAAGAAATCTTTAATTGGCCAAATCTTTGCCTATACTGTATATTCAAGAAAAATATTGGTATCGGCATAATATCGGTATCGGCAGATATCCAAATTCAGGTATCGGAATCGGATCGGAAGTGAAAAAATGTGGATCGGTGCATCCCTACCAGCAGGCGCAAATAAAAATGCATACTACTCATACTACTAGTTTAGACTTTTGAATTAGGGATGTCCCGATCCGATCACGTGATCGGAGATCGGGGCCGATCACGTGATTTTTAGAAGATCGGAATGGGGGGGAAAAGATCGGGAGTAAAAAAAAAAAAAAAAATTTTTTTTTTTTTTAATTCAACAAACATGACCATGTTCACGTCTTAAACTCATCCTGAGGCCTTAGTTTTGGTTTTAAATTACATATCATCATTCATTTATTTAGTGTCGCACAGAGCAGAAGAATTTACCAAAACAAACGCATTTCCTGATTTACATTGTTATTGCACTATTCTGCACATCATTTGTTTTAGTTTACATGGTTATTTTGTGGTGCACCACTGATAAGCTTTATTTTATTTTGTTTTAAATTTTGAATCCATGTTGGATATAATGAATACTGTTAAATAAAAAAGCCATATCCATGTTGGATATAATGGATAGTTAGTTGGATACTGTTAAATAAAAAAACAATCTTAAGGGTCAACTTGATTGCAGTTTTTTCTTTTCTTTCTTCTTAATGCATTGCCGAAAGATCGGATCGGGAAAAATCGGTATCGGCAGATACTCAAAATCACATGATCGGGATCGGATCGGGAGCAAAAAAAATGTGATCGGGACATCCCTATTTTGAATGATCGCTCACTGCTGAAGATGTCGTTTCTTGGGGCATTTAAGTTGATAAATGAAGCAAATCTGTGAGGAAATACAATGAAATGACAGAAGCGACATGCCTGGTGTTACTGTACCTGGTAGCATTTTGGCCAGAGTAAACAACGTGGAGTCATTGGCTACAAAGCAGGAAGTGAAGAGCAGGGCGGCGTCCTTTTCATGCAGGTCAGCCAGCTCGTGTTCCAGATGCACGTGGAATCTGCTTGTGCCCGAAATGTTGCGTGTGCCTCCTGCGCCAGCACCATGTTCTCCTAACGTCTCCCTTGAGGAACAAAGTGGAACCCGTTTAGGGAACATTTAGGCCCAGTCCCAAAGAAAAGTCCCTCAACTTTCATCAGTACTAGATTCATCATCGTTATCACCACACTGTTCTGCCAGATGACATCAGTCAGGGTTATGGCCCGTTCCTTTATCGCAAGATAACTGGGATGTGGAGGCTAAATGACGTCACATCCGTTTTGTTTGCGTTCCATTTGCAGAAAACGGGAGCTGGGAAGTTCACTATTGCTTGTCAGCTCTTGGTCAGATCCAGCCAGGCGCCAGGCTAGCCATTGTTAGCAATAACAGTTGATAACAAGGCAGTTCGCAGCATTTTGCGCATACAAACACTGCAGCATCATGTCCACACAGATAGAAGTTAGGCAGTGCTGTGTGTACAGCTGATTTAATGAGACACAAACAAGACATAAGTGCTAATAAACAGCATTTACTACGATTATAACTACTGTTGTTGCGCAGAGCAGCCATCTTGGATTTTTGAGGTCAGGAATGCTGAGGCTCCTACGAGTTTGGAATGGGAAATACCAGCTCTGGTGACGTCACTGTCCCAGCTCATGACCTTTGAACCGTAAGATTACCAGTTCCCAGTTCTAAAGGAATGCACTATTATCAGTGGTTTCTAAGCCTACTCACAGGATGGTCTGGATGACTCTGGGGTGGCGGCTCATGCCCAGGTAGTCATTGCTGCACCACACAGACACGTCTCTCTTCGCACGCAGAGACTGGGAGTAGTCGTCTGCCATGGGGAAGGTAGGAGCGCGCCTGTTCACCGTCTTAAATACCCTGTATGTGTGATCCTTCTTCTTGCTGTCAATCTTCTGCTCAAAGAAGTTGTCATACTGGAAGGTGAAAGCTGATGGAGGGAGGGGGGTTATTTGAATGAAACTTTTCACAGATAAAGACTTAGCACAGCGCAGTAGCTAGAGGAGGCACATTTTGGGGAATGACTATTTCTTAATGACCTACTGCAGAGGTTTTCAAAGTGGGAGGCGGAGCCTCCCCAGGGCGGCTCCAAGCCGTTTCAGATGAGGCTCAGTGAAGGAAGTGAAGTTATCAAAAGGAGAAATATACCATAATGTGTGATTTGGTTCAAGAGATAGTTCAGAGATACAGTAGTTTTGCAGAATCTTTCCCCCACTTTCCCAGAGCCAGAAACTAATGTGTTCAGACAGAGCTTTTTCTCTACATATGGTCAGTCTGAAGTATGTGTTCAGACAGAGCTTTTTCTCTACATATGGTGTAGTCTGAAGTATGTGTTCAGACAGAGCTTTTTCTCTACATATGGTGTAGTGTAGTCTGAAGTACGTCAAACAGCAATATCAGGCAAATAACATTCATCATGATCCCATAGGCATCCAGGAATTGAGCGAGGGGGGGGGGCACCTTTTTCCGAGCTTTATCTGGGGGGGGGGGGGGAGGCCCACAGTCTCAGACTTTGAAAACCCCTGGCCTACTGTTGGTGTTCTTACCTTGAGGCAGGTTGTCCTGCAGTAGGTGAGACACTTTGGAAGGTTGGTGTTTTAACAGGTTTTTCAGAGTGCCTGCGTTGGCCTTGATAAGAGCCGCCACCGATGAATCCAAATCCGTTTGTTCTGTTCGGCGACGATGTGCACAATTAATTTCACAAAACACCAGCTCTGTCTCACGTCATTCTACTATTTACACTCAACTACTATTATTACTTATTATTATTATTACTACTACTATTTACACTCAACTCTAAAGCCTTGTGCAAGTTTACAATCATGGAATTAATTTGCTATGCAAGTCACTGGTGTATGCATGCTCAAAACAATAACCTTTCACAGCTTGCATAACTGACTAACTAACTGACTGGTTAGTGAACTGCGGGAGTTGCTTACTTGTGTGGAAAGAGTGCATCTCCTGGACATCCTCCTGCATCTCCTGGACATCCTCCTGCATCTCCTGGACACCCTCCTGCATCTCCTGGACATCCTCCTGCATCTCCTGGACATCCTCCTGCATCTCCTGGACATCCTCCTGCAGCATCTCCTGGACATCCTCCTGCAGCTCCAGGCGGGCTTCTCGCACCACGTTGTTGTTTTTCTGCACCATCTCTGCAGCCAGGAAAGGACACTTGGAGCGCAGTGCCTGGCCAGCAGGGGGCGAGGGGTGACCTACCTTGACAGGATGCCCTGGATCTGCACATCGGATGAAATGTCTCTATTAATTGAATCAGTTAATAATATGATATTACATGTACTTCACCAGTGTTGGGAAGTAACGAGTTACTAGTTACTCGTTACTGTAATAATATTACTTTTTCCAAGTAACGAGTAGTGTAACGAATTACTATAGAATATAAGTAATAATATTACAGTTACTTCAAGATAAACGAGCTCGTTACGTTAGTCGTTACATCTTTTGTTGAGTCCATTCTGTGATGCCGCTGCGCTGCAAAACAACACGCAGTCGGCATTCACTGATCACAAGCAGCATGGCTTTTAACGCTCCCAAAACAAGGTGACGTCACCGCAGAGCACATTCAGAGCACCAGGCAACAGGCAGGCAGACACACCTCCCTCTCTGTCCTGCTGAGCCGAGGAGGAAAATCCGTGGCTGCGGATATATTCCCATGACTTTGTTTTTGTCGGGAAGAAAGGTGACACGATTGAACATCAAAGTCAAATGTAAACGGTGTCCAGGACAGGTAGGCTACTAACACTCTTTCCACTGTGAAAAACACGAGCTCAAACTTCCTAACGTTAACGTTACGAGACGAGAGGACAGCACAACAGAAACCGGAAAACTGTTCAAATACTAGGGGTGCCGCAAAATAATCGATTAATCGATTAGTCGTCGACACACTCACTAGTCGGAGTGAAAATTACTAATCGACAATTATTTTACTATTTTATTTTTATTTTTTGCGTCTTTCACCGTCAGTCATCCATGCGCTAGTAGAATTCCCAGGGTCACTGAAGGCAACTGCCCCTCCGCCCCCCTCCCCGCACACGGAGGACAGGAGTACACAAAGGAGGAGCAACAATGGCCAGTGGCCACGCGACAGAAAACTAGCAAAGTTTGGCAATACTTTGATGAAGAAAGAGACAACAAGGTTGTGTGTCGGCTATGTTCTCTCAAGCTTGCATATAACCACTCTACCACTGCAATGAGGACCCACCTTCAGAACAAGCATCTCGACGTAAACTTGCGTGGAGGAGATGATGCGGATAGTAGCAGGCAGACCAGTATCACAGCTTTTACTGCAGAACCCCGCAGACGATGTGACCCTCGCCGGTCCGAAACGATCACACAACTCCTCGCTGAGATGACTGCCCGCGATATGCTACCACTGTGCTTTGTCGAGGGCGAAGGCTTTCGCAAGTTGATGAACTTTGTCGAGCCCGCATACACCGTGCCGGGGCGCACCTTGATAACATCCAGAGTGGAGGTGAGCCATGGCAAAATGACTGAGTACATTAAACAGCAGTTAGAGGAGGCACAGTGTGTGGCAATAACGTCAGACATCTGGACGTCCATTGCAACAGAAGCATACGTGACAATAACCTGTCATTTCATCAACGAACGTGGACAGCTCTGTAGCTGTGTTCTACAAACCCGCCCCATGGAGGACAGGCATAGCGGTGAAAATCTGGCAGCACACCTGCGAGAAGCAGTCAGTGACTGGAAACTGGAAGAGAAAGTCGTTGCCTGTGTGCACGATAATGCAAATAAATACATGTAATAATTGCATGTTGAATGTTTTGACATAGATTAAATTATGGTCAATTTAGATGGCGTCCTGATTATTATTATTATTAATTTTTTTTATTATTAATTTAAATTAAAAAAAAAAAAAAAAAAAAATTTAATTTTTTTTTTGCTTATAGACTAATCGACTAATCGTCTTCAGAATTTAAGGGTAATCGACAGGAAAACTAATCGATAAAGGCATCCCTATCAAATACAGAGATAACGTAAAAACTCACAAGCTGGTGGACATGAAACATTGCTGTTATTATTGTCAGGTTAATGTTAATGTTGCAGAGCTAACGTTATTTGTGACACAAACTTGTTAAAGGAGGACTTACCCCCTAGATATGTATTAGAACAGTGATTTGAAAATACCTATGGAAAAAACCAAGAAATGACATATGCTCTTGTCTATACTGGACTCTTTGGCTGTGTTGAAGTCCAGATTTTTTTTCGGAAATCGACGCCATTACAGTTTGCCTATTGCCTCAAAAATAATTTATTTGAGAGGGGCCATATCTGTATAAATATCAACAATTAGCCAACGCTGGTGGCCTGTATGGAAAGAGCTTTGCTCAAAATGGTTGAAAGTTATATCAATTTGGTAATTCAGTGGCGAACTAGAAATTTAATTATTTTTCTGCATGTAACTCTATGGCAGTGTGTTGAACTACGTTACGAGAGCAAAGTGGCATGGGCTCGTTACAGCAGCACACCGCACAATACGACAAACCCCCCGTTCTGGGGTAACACAATGCGAGATTTCTCTACGTCATTCCCTCGTCCAAGTTGCCATATAGTCCCTTTTTCATTTTAGTTTGGGGGCTTTTCGTGATTGTTGTTAAAAGTTGTGCAAAAGTTTTTTCCTCTCAGCGCAGTGCAGGCTGCCTGCGCCTCCTCCCTCCTGCCAGACCCCGGCTGGCGAAACAGCCTGTTGCATGCATGGGGCGCTTGTAACCTCACGGAGCAACAAACAAACAGACAGAAATAGCTGGTGTGCGATTTAGAGAATACAGTCTGAGATTGGGTACAGGATTGAGGGAATCCCGCATCTGTTTGCGAAGGTGCGACTGGACAGGACGCTTTTCACAGACGGGCACAGTAGTCGGAGCGAGGCGAGTGTCTCTCAGGGCTACTCAGGGCAGAGCTGCAGATCTCTCCTTCTCCTCCGCGCATTCAGTCTGTCCAAAATCATTACCGATATAATCTCAGTAGGAGGGATGCAGGGAAATGATAGTAGCCGATGTGTTTAGAGAAGCTTTGTCACGTTGTCACGTCGTAGTATAGCGTTATATTTTACATGTGCGCTAAACTGCGACCATATTTGTTTGCGGAAATATCAGACTGCTCTCTCTACTCAGAGCACAGAGAGCTCTGCTCTGCTGCGCGCGCCCGCGGAGCTTGGAGCTAGTGCATGAGGTTTACAGTAGGACTCTCTCCCGCCTGGCTGGGCTGGAGACAGCTGCTTCCAACTCGGACTGATAATATATACATCATCATTCGAGCTTATTCAGGTAAGATATTAATAAAGTAGTGACACATTCAGCGGGAAACTAACTATAATTAAGACGTGTGCCAACTTTGACGACGTTTGTGTCAGTATTTTAAGAGCAAACTTCAATAGGAATAGGCTTGGAGTTCTGAGGAGCCGAAAGGGTACAGGGGGGGTAGGGGAGTAATTATCTTGAAATCCCATAGTCTTTGGGAACACCGTGACGTAACGACGTGTCAAATATCCCATTCATTTGAGAAAAAAAAAAAGCAGTCTTTGACCCTAAGAGGGCGCTTATGCCAGGTATGCTGCTGAAAAATGATACAAATGGTAAAATGGCAACAGTTTGGTGTCAAATGTGGAAATTCTGACCAGAATTCTTCACACATCACCCCCAAAGTCATATATATTGGTTAAAAGCTGAAAAAAAGTGTTTTGGAGGTAAGTCCTCCTTTAAGCAAACATGTAGCCTATATGTATTGAGTTTGCATTGGCAGTGCATACTGCATTCTATAAAACAGAAGATAAAAGTTTGCATCTTGTCAGTCATCACTTTGAGCCAGGTGTGCTCTTCATCAAGCTGCATCTCTGTAGGAAGCTGTGCTCTGGCAAAGCGATTAGTTTAAATGGAACGGCACATAATAGACCTAGTTCACACATTCGCACCGCAAAGTCTGCATTTTGATGAGAAAAACGCTATGGGCCTTTTTCACAACGGCCATTTGTGTCTAGAAGACAGAGTATACACAACTAACTAATTAAGGCTCCAGCACTGGAACACCTAAATGGACTGAAGTTGGAAGCCCTAATTAACATCTTGGTGCACCTGTGTTACCTCCTGCCTTTTAGACACAAAATCGCTGCAGTGAAAAAGGCCTATTGCCATTTGTGTGGAATGTAACAGAAAAGTAATATAACGAGTATCTAACGAATTACTTTTGGCATGGAGTAATAAGTAAAGTAATAATATTACTTTTGAAAATAGTAACGAGTAATATGTAATATATTACGGTACTTTTTTAGTAATGAGTGCCCAACACTGTACTTCACTTTCCTGTGTTATAATCACCATTCAATGTACTGTAGTAACTACGCAAGTCGTAAATGATGGGAGGAAGTTTGAACAAAAGGTAATTTCCCCCCTACAACTGACCCTCATTTGTTGGGGTGCCTCTAGAGGCAGAGGCTGAAGAGGCGAGGGCTCTGGCCAGAGGTCTCCAGGCCAGCTCCATCATCACCGGACACTTCTGGACATAACCCACCAGGGATGAGTTCCCAGCCAGCTGCAGGAAAACACCGGGCATCACCGTCAGGAACGGACACCGGCGAATAACTGTGTCCATATGAGGTGCTATTGATCTGTGTGGGAAAGAGAAGAAGGGGATCATTAAGAATGTGTCTGAAATGAATTGAGCTTTCCTTTGAGGATTCACTGAATGGAGAGCAGACATGCATTTGGTCTGGCAGAGAAACCCGATCAGTAGAGATCTATCTAGACAACCACCATAACACATCATGAATAATTAAAGTAAATTAAGAACTATTCCTAAAACATCATTACACAAATCTAAATAGATCAAATGAGTGTTCAGTAATCCAGTAGGATACAATGTGCAAGATAACAATCCAACATATTTGAACAAAAATGAACCCATGTTAAATTATGCAATGATACAAAAACAGATTTTCATTACAACGCATTTGCCTCCCATTGCCAAACAATATTTATATAAATATACGGTATATATATTATTATTTTTTACCTGAATACATCCCACTCCATTTTGATGGAACATAGGAAAAATATCTTGCGAAACATGACTGAATCAGCACTGAGCAATGTAGACTGAGGCCAGAGAAGATGTTTGCCTGAGGGGCTACTTTCATTCATCCTGGGCTGTGGTCAGCTGTTCTTGACAGGTGGGAAAAAGGAAGTCCATTTAAGGACCTGCTACAGTATTACCATTGTACGGTCTCACCCAAGACAAAAGGAGCAGAGCCATCTGGCGGCTAGTCAAGTGAAACATACATAACTATAACTAGAATTTTGTGGGCATTGTTAGACCACTACATAGCCTCACCTTTAGGACATCACTGATGATGTCACAAATGTCTATGACAAAAGTGCCTGATGTCATCAGTGATGTACAGTGTTGGGCAGTAACTTAGTTACTGTATTTGTATTACTTTCCCCAGTAACTAGTAATGTGAGGGATTACATTTTCCAAAAAGGAATTATAGTTACTAATCCAAGTAACTTCAGGTTACTGCATTACTTTCTCAGCGCTGGCACAGTGCCAAAGAAACTGTGTGGAGATAGTCTGGCTATACGAGACTACTGTGTTGTCAGAACATGATCAGGTTTTTGTCTAAGGTAGGCAAATAAAAAGTATGTATTTTGGCTGATTGTTGTTGTAAGGTTAATTATTGTTCCCATAAAGTGGATTCAGTTCTAAAAGGAGCTGGCTAAACAGGTTGTATGTCACTCACTTTTAGGGAAGGGGGTGCAGTGAAAGTAATATAGTAAAGTATAACGAGTAACGTAACTAATTCATTTTAATACCAAGTAATAAGTAGAGTAATTGTATTACTTTTTAAAGGAGTAAAGGTTCCTGAGTAACTTGCTCAACACAGGTGATGTAGAACTGTACGATATCATCAGTGATGTCATAGCAGCATGAGCTGTGATTGCTCTATGCAAGATATTGCTGTAGCCCAAGCCTAGCCTGGGTAAACCCAGCCTTCAACGTGACACCACAGGCTATGCCTGTAGCGTAAGTTACAGTCTTCGTGACTGATAGCACATAGAGGTCACGTGGAGGCTGTGAATATGTGAATATACAGCAAGAGAACATGATCATACATGTACATATCAGACCATTTCACACAAATACAATTTATACAATCAATGACCGAAAAAAGGAATAGGCTGAAGCCAAGGCTTATTTTTTGCCTATCCTGTATAATCCATTAGAAAAACCCAGAATATCTGCAGCAAAATAAAGAATAGAAAGAAAGACAGAATTTACTGTAAATTATAATCCTGAATTATTTTACTTTTTAAGGCTTTTTTAAACCTCAACAATGATGTACACAATTTCAAATCATCACAAAGGCTATTCCATAGTTTAACTCCCAAAACTGAAACACATCGAGATTTGACATTAATTCTCGCTTTGCCTGTTTTAAAAATGCATAACCCTCTTAAATTATAATTTCCTTCTCTTAATTTAAAAAAATGTTGAATACAAACTGGAAGGCTTTTGCTCCTAACACGGAAAACAATTTCTAAAGTTTTTATATACACAATATCTACGAATTTTAAGGTGAGATTCACAAAGCCAAATCTGACATCACCATTCAATGGTAAATGGTAAATGGCCTGCATTTATATAGCGCTTTTATCCAAAGCGCTTTACAATCAGTAGGTAGTCTACATTCACCCATTCATACACCAATGGCGGCAGGCTGCCACGCAGGGTGCCTACACACCATCGGGAGCAAGGAGGGTTAAGTGTCTTGCCCAAGGACACAACGACAACAGCTGGGAGGGAGCGGGGATCGAGCCGCCAACCCTGGCGTCATTGGCCGACCCACTCTACCTCCTGAGCTAAAGCCGCCCCCGGCAATTGTTTGCATGGTCAGTCAGCACTGACCTGTGAGAAAGGCAGCTGTGTCAGCTCAGTCAGCTGACTATAAATGGCGTTAATGGGCCACTTCCACATTGTGTAACTATCGTTCCATTTATAGGCTTAATTCTCATATACCTGCAGAAGGACACATTTCTTTAACTGCCATTTATTTACAGCAGCCACAAACGGATCAAGCCTGATCCTCAAATCAAAAGGATTTGACCTAAGAAACTTATATGTATACAGTAAAAAGTAGAACAAAGCTTACAATACAATACCAAAGCATAAACAATGAATCAACTAGGCCTACAATGTGTTTTAAGAGTATGTCTACACAACATCCAACTGGGAAGATAACATCTCAAAGTAGCTTTTTGTGAAGTACACCATCATCTCCAACCAACACTGATCCAGCAGAGGAACAGAACAACCATGTCATTTGGAAACAAAGCGATGATCAGTTGTGTGGGCTCACCCTCACCCACCTGATTTATTCAAAGTTCTTGGAGTTCTTGATCCCTTCACCTTACTTCTTCACTGTACAGTTCTTTCAGATGGGAAACTCTGGTTGGCTGGATTTACCGCTACACTCATGCTGATGACATAGGCAGCAGTGTCTGGTCTGCTCCAATCACTGGTGCATGTGTCTGTTGCACAATCGTTGAGCCACACCTACCAGCGGTAATGAAGCCAGAGATGGTCTATTCTGAAGATGAAACGCTCAATAGTAAGTAAATATCAGACATGGGAGACACTTTGCTCCCAGTCTCAAAGTCACAACTAATTTGGTCCAAAAGTCCCAAGTCATTTTGTTTTGGGCAAGTCAAGTTGAGTCCTTAGTTAAGGCAAGTCAAGTCACTTTTCCCCCCCGCCCAAGATAGTGCAGTCTTACCTTCCTTAGTAGCTGTCTAATAGTGATATTATTGGCCAATTTATCTAACTGTTCAAAAAGTATGACAGTTAATATAATTTGTATTATAATTAAATAATCAAACAAAAGCCAAATAACTTTGTACTTTGTAACATAAGTGCCTTCTCCTTGAAAGGAAAAAAACATTCAGTGAGAGGAGTGTGATTGACAGTCAGTCATCCAATCATAACAATGCTCTAAGGAGGAGCATGAGTGAGTCATCCAATCATGACAATGTTATTTCCAGCTTGCGCTCAGATATCGGATAACAAAGTTTACACAGACAAGGTTGACAGTCTTAATATTTAAACTGAGCAAACAGGGATGTTTCCATTTTGACAAAACAACCAGCACAGATTTTTTTGTGATCGTGTTAAGTTTGTTTTTTGTGATACATAAACATAGGATAACACAACAAAGAACTATAGAAACAATAACTATATGTGTGTACTTGTGTACTATGTGTGTACTTGAGAGCAAAGCTAACCGGAGCCCAATTCCTTGTAGTGTTTGCATACTTGGCCAATAAAGCTGATTCTGATTCACCCACAGTAGGCTACATACTCGCATACATACATAAATACATGCATATCCCCACTCCACCACAGATAGCAATTCAATGTTTACTCTCTTGTGTAGATTATCAAGCCCCCCCTTTTTTTTTTAACCAAAAGCTTTACCACAGAGTGAGCAAAGAAATTGTTTCTCACCTGTGTGGACTATCATGTGTCCATCCATTCTGCATCACTGTCTTCAGTCTCAGATTCAGAAGAGTCTGAAGTCTTGTCATCACCAGCTGTTTGTAAATTACTAGCTGGATATAAGTTCCTGGCTGGTTCTGATACTCCACAGTCCTCTCCACCAGCTTGTTTTCATCTGTTCAGTTGAGCTGCTGGCTAGAGGCTCTGCCCTCCTCAGTTTGGCTTTGATGAAGCTGTGAGGACAGAGGTTTCTCTTCCTCATCTTCACGCTTCACAGGGACAGCAGTGAATGGGAACTTGGTGATATGGGCCGTCTCCAGCCCATGAAGCTGCTCTCCCTCCTGACTGATCCAGAGTTCCTCATGTGCCTCTTTAATGTGTGGGGGCTCTGGGTCCTCCTGGTCCAGACTGGAACTCCACTCCTGCTGCTCAGCGGGGACGTCTAATTTAATAACCAACGGCTGCTGGATGTCTGGAGGCAAGGCTTCTCTGTGCAGCTTCTGGACTTTAGACATTTTCATTTTCATACAGCGACAGGAACGTTTCCTCCTGAACTATTTACTGACAAACGTAAGAAGCTCCAATAGCTTCACAGCTAAGCTAACGTGAGCATTCAGCTGAGAGGAGCGTCTTCTTCCCCTCTGAGTTAAACGGAGCCCCGGTTGCACATTATATATTCGTGACAATATAATCCGCACATAAGAGTCTTGTTTGTAAATTAAACTTCCGCTGAAGTACCGAGGAAATAATAATACGCTACTGCTACTCCTTTCTTCTTCTTCTTCTTCTTCTTCTAGTGTTTTATGGCGGTTGGCAAACATCTTCTGTGCATTACCGCCACCTTCTGGATTTTAGCAGTTACAAAAATATTCTCTTCAGTGTGAAAAACAAAACTACGTCCACCCAAAATACTCCAAAACATAATATTGTCCATTCTTCTGTCACCCAGACTCACTCGTCTGGGTTTTATCAAAGGCTTCCCTCAGTATATTGTCTAGATCTTTCCCAGTTACATCCACCACGTCCAAAAACCTCCTGGCAGCGTCCAGCACCATCTCGATTCTCTCCGTCTTCCCCGTCACATCAACAGCACAGTTGACCACCATCGCAATGAAAGCCAAAAATGTCCTCTTTTCTACACATAGAAGGTCAGCTCGATCCATTTCCTGCTTTTTCTTCTCTGGTTCCTTCTGTACCACCACCCTATTCCTCTCTTCATTTCTCTCCCACCCCCATCTCTTAACAGCTTCCACATACGACATTCCCCTAGTTTCTCTTATCCTATTCACTTCCTTTTCTTTCTCTCTCCTTGGACACTGCACAGACCCTGCATAGTGATTTCCCTCACAATGTAAGCAGTTAGCTTGTTCTTTCTCAATGCACCTCTCTTCACTGCATTTCTCCTTTCCACATCTGCCACACTTTCTTTTTTTTTGACATACAGCAGCCACATGCCCATATTCTTGACAACAGTAACACCTCAAGGGAGCTCTTTCAAACGGTCGTACCTTATAACACACATAATCACAGTATATTCTCTCTGGTAATTCACAATCAAATGTCAAACATGCTACTCCTTTCGAGAACGTGTTTAGCCTACATCGCTGCCATATTTTTCCTCTTCTAATTTTATTGGCGGATCGCAACCAACGTGTATAAGTGCATACCGCCCCCTAGTGTACCGGAGTCAGGGTTTTAGACGGTTTTCACGTGCTGCTCTAAAAGTCCCTCCCTGCAGAGCTGGAGAGCCCAGTCAGCAGTTCCCAGCTGCGTCGCACTGATCATACATGCCAGCCTAGTTGGGGTCATTTAAATGTTTATGTTGTATTTCTTCTTCTTCTTTGGTTTTTAATTGCGGTTGGCATCCAACATGTCGCATTACCGCCAACTACTGGATTAAAACTGAATTCACTCTATTGGGTGTCCTTTTCCCCAGGGCCATTCCCCATACTACTGTATAACTCTACTTTTCAAAATGTTTGCGAGAGCAATAGCATACTTATTTGGTCCTTGCGTCACAAGGCTCTGGTACCCATTAGGTACTACAGGCAGGATGACCCGCCCGTCGGTCCTGATCCTGATGTGTTCCATTCCGCAGTGTTTTCGTTCCCCCATAGAAATGCAGCAGTAGGCAGCCTAACCTCGCCAGTCGCTACGAGTTAGAGAAAAAATAAGAAGCATGAACATAGGCTACCAAACAAAGTATTAGAAACTTGCCGGATCGATTACATCTTTGAAGCACTTTACGTTCCGCCCAGGAAGACCCGCGTCTTCCGGTAGATCTTCCGCTTTGTGTGCATCAGTGTTTTCGTTCCCCCATTTTACTGCTTTGACTAGTCTCTTAGAACAGACGAGTTGGCTTCCGCAATTTTCAAATGCTTCCGCCATACCTGCATTCGCCGGATGTAGATGAGACAGTCTGATTTAAGATAAATTACCACAAAGCGCTCATGCTAACTTTCTTGAAAGTAACGAGAGTCACGTTAGCAGTAGCGGCTATAGCTACTTCCAGAAGTTTAATTTACAAACTGAAGACTCGTATGTGTGGATGATGATATTATCGCGAATATATTAAGTGGAACCGGGCTCCGTTAGTCAGAGGAAGAAGAAGACTCAATGGACTCAGATGAATGGTTTAGCTGTGAAGCTAACGTTAGCTGTGAAGCTATTGCAGCTTTGAAGGAAGTTTGTCACAGTTCAGGAGGAAAGGTTCCTGTCAGTCACTGTGTGAAAATGAACATGTCTAAAGTCCAGAAGTTGAGAGCAGTGGCGAAGCAGCGTCTATCTGCGGCTGTTCCCGCTGAGCAGCAGGAGTGGAGCCCCAGTCTGCACCATGAGGACCCAGAGCCCCCACACATTAAAGATGAACAGGAGGAACTCTGGACCAGTCAGGAGGGAGAACAGCTTCAGGAGAACCCAGAGCACCCACACATTAAAGATGAACAGGAGGAACTCTGGATCAGTCGGGAGGGAGAGCAACTTCAGGAGGACCCAGGGCCACCACACATTAAAGAGGAACAGGAGGAACTCTGGATCAGTCGGGAGGGAGAACAGCTTCAGGAGGAGCCAGAGCTGCCACACGTTAAAGGGGAACAGGAGGCACTCTGGATCAGTCGGGAGGGAGAGCAGCTTCAAGGGCTGGAAGAGGCTGATATCACCAAGTTCCCATTCTCTTTTGTCCCTGTGAAGAGTGAAGATGAGGAAGAGAAACCTCAGTCCTCACAGCTTCATCAAAGCCAAACTGTGGAGAACAGAGAGGCAGAGTCTCTAGCCAGCAGCTCAACTGAACACATGAAAACAGAAGCTGATGGAGAGGACTGTAAAGTATCAGAACCAGCCAGGGAGTTATATCTTATATACTTATATCCAGCTAGTAATTCACAAACTGATGACAAGACTTCAGACTCTTCTGAGACTGAAGACAGTGATGATGAAGGGATGGAAACTAGTGAACCTCAGTCAGGTTTAGACTCACAGAAAAACAGTGAAGTTCTTGGCAAGAAACACTTCAGCTGCTCAGTTTGTGATAAAAGATTTGATAATGAAGGACACTTGAAGACACACATGATAGTCCACACAGGAGATGAACAATTGAATTGCTCAGTCTGCGGTAAAGGTTTTGATCATAAAGGAAACTTTAAGTCACACATGCTAGTCCACACAGGTGAGAAACTAATTAATTGCTCACTCTGTGGTAAAGGTTTTCGTCGTAAAAGAGAATTGAAGACACACATGATAGTCCACACAGGAGACAACAAATTTAATTGCTCAGTTTGTGGTAAAGGTTTTGGTCATAAAGGAAACTTTAAGAGACACATGATAGTCCACACAGGAGAGAAACAATTTAATTGCTCAGTCTGTGGTAAAGGTTATGGTCAAAAAGGAGACATGAAGAGACACATGATAATCCACACAGGAGACAACAAATTTAATTGCTCAGTCTGTCGTAAAGGTTTTGGTCGTAAAGGATACTTGAAGACACACATGATAGTCCACACAGGAGACAAACAATTTAATTGCTCAGTCTGTGGTAAAGGTTTTGGTCGTAAAGGTCACTTGAAGTCACACATGATAGTCCACACAGGAGATAAACAATTTAATTGCTCAGTCTGTGGTAAAGGTTTTGGTCGTAAAGGAGACTTGAACACACACATGATAGTCCACACAGGAGATAAACAATTTAATTGCTCAGTTTGTGGTAAAGGTTTTAGTCAAAAACGATACTTGAAGACACACATGGTAGTCCACACAGGTGAGAAACAATGTATTTGCTCAGTCTGTGGTAAAGGTTTTGGTCAAAAAGGAGACTTGAAGAGACACATGATGGTCCACACAGGAGATAAACAATTTAATTGCTCAGTCTGTGGTAAAGGTTTTGGTCAAAAAGTATCCTTGAAGACACACATGATAGTCCACACAGGTGAGAAACAATGTATTTGCTCAGTCTGTGGTAAAGGTTTTGGTCAAAAAGGATCCTTGAAGACACACATGGTAGTCCACACAGGTGAGAAACAATGTATTTGCTCAGTCTGTGGTAAAGGTTTTGGTCGTAAAGGATCCTTGAAGACACACATGGTAGTCCACACAGCTGAGAAACAATGTATTTGCTCAGTCTGTGGTAAAGGTTTTGGTCTAAAAGTATACTTGAAGAGACACATGAAAATCCACACAAGAGTGTAAACGTTTAATTCAGGGTTCCCACGGCCATGGAAAACCTGGAAAAGTCATGGGATTTCAAAATATTGTTTTCCAGGCCTGGAAAAGTCATGGAATTAGTAAAACCCTTGAAAGATTAGGAAAAGTCATGACATTTTGTTGTGTGCAATGAAATTGTTGCAGTCATCTTCCCGTGGATAACCTTCCATGTAATGTAACATATAATGGTAAATTTACTCTCTGTAGCTGTTGCCCTAACATAGCTCTAATATGTGTCCATTTTAGTGCTGCTTGTATTTTATATTAATATTTTTATGGAAAATTATACTTTCAGGCGGTGTCTCGTCATAGACCTGTGGTCAATGGGACAGCATGGTGGAAATCCTCCCGTTCTACCCATTCAGCATAGTTAGCATTTAGCTGCTAGCCCAGCCCAGGCAGACAGGATCGGGGATTCAACCACCGCAGTAAATGCACATCTGAACAGACGTCTATGTCCCTGCTGTTGAATCCCCAATTCTGTAGTGTAGAGCCACAGCACCTTCCTTTAGTGAGTCAGCCCATTGAGATATATGTTGTTGTTTTTTCGCCCACCGTCTAGTCTTGCTCGCCAGCCGGAGTAACATTTTATGGGCGTTCCCACACAGAGCAACTGTATCTATAGCTTCCATGATGCAGTGATACTAAAGCACTAAAAACTCATATAAAGAGCAGCTGTGTCTATTTGTCCATAGTCATCATTTCTGGTAGTCGTCCAGAGTCACCGCCTCACATTACCTGGAAATTATATTATCGATCCATGAAAAGTCATGGAAAAGTTTGGAAGTTGTACTCATGAAAATGTGTGGGAAGTGTTCACTGCTATCTGTGGTGGAGGGGGGATTTGAGTGGATATGTACAACATGTGGATGTTTTTCTGCTTTGTTGTGTTGTCCTGTGTTTATGTATCACACAATAAACAATCAAGATTGATCACAATGACCATGATCTTGAACTTATTCAGGGGATGGAAGGTACTAAAGCCAGTGCTCAGTCTGTCATGGCACAGTCCATCTGATACAATGATACAAACATGGAAGGTGCAGATGCTGCTGTTGCATTCAGTTTGCTAAACTGTTACAGGAATGACTTTTCCACAAGAATGAAGTGAAGCAAAATGCTGAGGCAGGGTGAGAGCCGAGTCAATGTTTAGCTGTTCCAGTGTTCCCCCACAAGCCAGGTTCCCTCATTTATCCAGGTATAGCAGCACATATACAGACTCAGAGATCTTTATTAGACTATTTAATGATCTGAAAAAGACACATTTCAATGAATCTGTGTAGAATTCAGGTAGATGTTATGCATCACCAACGAACAAAGTAATGTGAAGTTAACTGGATCCAGCAGAGGGCGCTGACTGAGTGTGCCACATTATTTTATGCAGAACAGAATTACCTCACTACACACATTGAGACAGAACCCCACATTTGGGCCACTGGTACCAACCATCGACTTACGCGTACCCCAGTTTGGGAGTCACTGCACACGATGTAGGGCAGGCTACTGTATAGGCCTATGTGTGTGTGCGTGTGGTTTGATTTGAGACTTGCTAACGGTTCTCTAATTGTTTTGTTGTGTTCTCAGTCAGTCTTCTGCACCCTCCATTCCCCTCGACTCCCGACCACCACTCCCACCGTCCCGACGGGTTTCTTCTGTGCCGCAATGCACTCTGGGTATTGTGGTGGTGACGTGACGTGGTGAAGCGTGTTGTGTTGGGTTCTCTTACAATGATGACCACTTTGAGTTAGACTTGAAGGTTCTTTACTTTATAACCGGCAGGCTTGTACAACATAGTCAGTGACAGCTACATACATGACAGCTCGCATCTTGACCCCGGAACTGATACTGCCTCGCGCCTGTGACGTCATCCACAGGTCACATGCCAAACAATAACATTACACCACAAAGCGCTCATGCTAACTTTCTTGAAAGTAACGAGAGTCACGTTAGCAGTAGCGGCTATAGCTACTTCCAGAAGTTTAATTTACAAACTGAAGACTCGTATGTGTGGATGATGATATTATCGCGAAAATATTAAGTGGAACCGGGCTCCGTTAAGTCAGAGGAAGAAGAAGACTCAATGGACTCAGATGAATGGTTTAGCTGTGAAGCTAACGTTAGCTGTGAAGCTACTGCAGCTTTGAAGGAAGTTTGTCACAGTTCAGGAGGAAAGGTTCCTGTCAGTCACTGTGTGAAAATGAACATGTCTAAAGTCCAGAAGTTGAGAGCAGTGGCGAAGCAGCGTCTATCTGCGGCTGTTCCCACTGAGCAGCAGGAGTGGAGCCCCAGTCTGCACCATGAGGACCCAGAGCCCCCACACGTTAAAGATGAACAGGAGGAACTCTGGACCAGTCAGGAGGGAGAACAGCTTCAGGAGAACCCAGAGCACCCACACATTAAAGATGAACAGGAGGAACTCTGGATCAGTCGGGAGGGAGAGCAGCTTCAAGGGCTGGAGGAGGCTGATATCACCAAGTTCCCATTCTGTGTTGTCCCTGTGAAGAGTGAAGATGAGGAAGCGAAACCTCAGTCCTCACAGCTTCATCAAAGCCAAACTGTGGAGAACAGAGAGGCAGAGCCTCTAGCCAGCAGCTCAACTCAACACATGAAAACAGAAGCTGATGGAGAGGACTGTGGAGTATCAGAACCAGCCAGGGAGTTATATCTTATATACTTATATCCAGCTAGTAATTCACAAACAACTGATGACAAGACTTCAGACTCTTCTGAGACTGAAGACAATGATGATGAATGGATGGAAACTAGTGAACCTCAGTCAGGTTTAGACTCACAGAAAAACAGTGAAGTTATTGGCAATAAACACTTCAGCTGCTTAGTTTGTGCTAAAAGATTTGATAATGAAGGACACTTGAAGACACACATGATAGTCCACACAGGAGACAACAAATTTAATTGCTCAGTCTGTGGTAAAGGTTTTGGTCGTAAAGGAAACTTTAAGAGACACATGATAGTCCACACAGAAGAGAAACAATTTATTTGCTCAGTCTGTGGTAAAGGTTTTGGTCAAAAAGGAGACTTGAAGAGACACATGGTGGTCCACACAGGAGATAAACAATTTAATTGCTCAGTCTGTGGTAAAGGTTTTGGTGATAAAGGATACTTGAAAAGACACATGATAGTCCACACAGGTGAGAAACAATTTAATTGCTCAGTCTGTGGTAAAGGTTTTGGTCGTAAAGGAGACTTGAAGACACACATGATAGTCCACACAGGAGATAAACAATTTAATTGCTCAGTTTGTGGTAAAGGTTTTAGTCAAAAACGATACTTGAAGACACACATGGTAGTCCACACAGGTGAGAAACAATGTATTTGCTCAGTCTGTGGTAAATGTTTTGGTCAAAAAGGATACTTGAAAAGACACATGATAGTCCACACAGGTGAGAAACAAGGTATTTGCTCAGTCTGTGGTAAAGGTTTTGGTAAAAAAGGAGACTTGAAGAGACACATGATGGTCCACACAGGAGATAAACAATTTAATTGCTCAGTCTGTGGTAAAGGTTTTGGTCAAAAAGGATCCTTGAAGACACACATGGTAGTCCACACAGGTGAGAAACAATGTATTTGCTCAGTCTGTGGTAAAGGTTTTGGTCAAAAAGGATCCTTGAAGACACACATGGTAGTCCACACAGCTGAGAAACAATGTATTTGCTCAGTCTGTGGTAAAGGTTTTGGTCAAAAAGGAGACTTGAAGAGACACATGAAAATCCACACAAGAGTGTAAACATTTAATTCAGGGTTCCCACGGCCATGGAAAACCTGGAAAAGTCATGGGATTTCAAAATATTGTTTTCCAGGCCTGGAAAAGTCATGGAATTAGTAAAACCCTTGAAACTTTAGGAAAAGTCGTGACATTTTGTTGTGTGCAATGAAATTGTTGCAGTCATCTTCCCGTGGATAACCTTCCATGTAATGTAACATATAATGGTACATTTACTCTCTGTAGCTGTTGCCCTAACATAGCTCTAATATGTGTCCATTTTAGTGCTGCTTGTATTTTATATTAATATTTTTATGGAAAATTATACTTTCAGGCGGTGTCTCGTCATAGACCTGTGGTCAATGGGACAGCATGGTGGAAATCCTCCCGTTCTCCCCATTCAGCATAGTTAGCATTTAGCTGCTAGCCCAGCCCAGGCAGACAGGATCGGGGATTCAACCACCGCAGTAAATGCACATCTGAACAGACGTCTATGTCCCTGCTGTTGAATCCCCAATCCTGTAGTGTAGAGCCACAGCACCTTCCTTTAGTGAGTCAGCCCATTGAGATATATGTTGTTGTTTTTTCGCCCACCGTCTAGTCTTGCTCGCCAGCCGGAGTAACATTTTATGGGCGTTCCCACACAGAGCGACTGTATCTATAGCTTCCATGATGCAGTGATACTAAAGCACTAAAAACTCATATAAAGAGCAGCTGTGTCTATTTGTCCATAGTCATCATTTCTGGTAGGCTATTGGTCCAGAGTCACCGCCTCACATTACCTGGAAATGATATTATCGATCTATGAAAAGTCAGGGAAAAGTTTGGAAGTTGTACCCATGAAAATGTGTGGGAAGTGTTCACTGCTATCTGTGGTGGAGGGGGGATTTGAGTGGATATGTACAACATGTGGATGTTTTTGTGCTTTGTTGTGTTGTCCTTTTTTGTTCTGAACCAGCGCAATCCAAAGGAAATGTTGTATCCCAGACTTTGACCGGGTCTGTTCACTGCAGATCGGCCGTGCAAGCTTACATTGAGTCTCCTTTTATTATTTGATCCTTACTGGGAGCACAATTATATTTAAATGATAATAAACATGAAAAGTTGATACAAAGTTTGAGTAATTTGTGTTCATTTTTGTTCGTCATGCAGTATGTAGGTCAGAGTCACATCATCTCTGTTAAGCAGAGGTGTGGACTCGAGTCACATGACTTGTGTAAATGTAATTACTCTTGTTAAAATAGCATTGCATTTGGTGAAGAGCACATTACCGTATGTTTTGTTTAAGACTCGAAACTCAAAGTTTATGACTTGGACTTGTCTGTCTTGACTTGGGACTTGACTCGAGACTTGGGTGCAAAGACTTGCAAGTGACTTGTGACTTGCAAAACAATGACTTGGTCCCACCTCTGCTGTTAATTAGTTTGACAGTGGAACAAAATAAAATGTGTACCTGTTCAGCTTACAGTTTGGTAACCTGTACCTTCTGCCTGATGGCAACAACAGCTCATATCTGTATGAAGGATGTGGTTTGGGTTGCAGGTGATTTGAAGGCCCCGCTTCCTCACTGTCTCCTAAAAAGTCTCCTGGAGAGAAGATGGGGGCTGCATGCCAATAATCCTTATTAAGTTTGGACTTGTGATTTGAGTTTAACGGGCAGGTTACCAAACCATGTAGTGATGGCGTAGCGAATAATGGATTCAATGGCTGCCCTGTAGAAGAACAACATCATGTTTTTTATCTATTCCACCTAAGCCTTATTCTCAAAAAATGCTAACGCTGGATAATACAAGAACATACTAAATCAACTTGGTGATCCCAATTTAGCTGAAAATAAAAATGAATGCCTAGATACTTAGATCAGTGGTTCTCAAACTGTTTCACGTCAAGGAACCCTAAACTGACACAAATTAGACCACGGACCGCCATTTGATAAGACTTTGTCCCAGGGTCCCCATCTGATACGGTTTTTGCTTTTAGATGTTTTATTACAGAAAGTGTATGAAACCCATGACCAAAATAGTCATACATTCTACCATTGTGTTACAATGGATGGAATTATAGTGAAAATAAATGATCCCCTTTTGCTGGGGACCCCCTGCAAGCGCCTCAAGGACCCCTGAAGGTCTCCGGACCCCACTTTGAGAACCACTGACTTATATGATGTCCCCTTCTCAACTCTCTCCCCATTGATTAGAACTGGGCTGTGAATCCCCCACATACCTGCGATCAAAGACAATTTCCTTTTTTCTAGCTCTTGTTCCTACATGCCAATATCTGTTTGTTTGTTTGTTTGTTTGTTTGTTTGTTTGTTTGTTTTTGTGTCAATAACCTGAGTATGCTGTATAATCAGAAAACTAGTTGTTTGCGTACTGATTCAGGCAATATTTGTCTCATTATGCAGACTCAGAGGAATAATGTGAAAGAAGACAGGACCTAGCTTCCCAATTGTAGTTCTATGTTTTACTATTCTTAAAATATACAGCAAATGACCATGATCTTGAACTTCTTCAGGGGATGGAAGGTACTAAAGCCAGTGCTCAGTCTGTCATGGCACAGTCCATCTGATACAATGATACAAACATGGAAGGTGCAGACGCTGCTGTTGCATTCAGTTTGCTAAACTGTTACAGGAATGACTTTTCCACAAGAATGAAGTGAAGCAAAATGCTGAGGCAGGGTGAGAGCCGAGTCAATGTTTAGCTGTTCCAGTGTTCCCCCACAAGCCAGGTTCCCTCATTTATCCAGGTATAGCAGCACATATACAGACTCAGAGATCTTTATTAGACTATTTAATGATCTGAAAAAGACACATTTCAATGAATCTGTGTAGAATTCAGGTAGATGTTCTGCATCACCAACGAACAAAGTACTGTGGAGTTAACTGGATCCAGCAGAGGGCGCTGACTGAGTGTGCCACATTTATTTTTTATTTTTATTTTATTCAATAAACAAAGTCTGGCATTAATAATCAGTACATTATACAAAAAAATCAGACTAAACATTTACAAAATTGGAACAGACAATCAAATAAACAACAAAATAAAATAAATAAAGCAAAAACATTAAGTCAGAGTTCTAAACAGTAAACAAGATATGCATCTTTTCGTACACTCTCCATGCTTGTTTGGTTTTAACATGTTTCAAGGCTTTTTTAAAGTTAATCATCTCATTCATGAGTGTGCCACATTACTTTATGCAGAACAGAATTACCTGACTACACACATTGAGACAGAACCCCAAATTTGGGCCACTGGGAGTCACTGCACACGATGTAGGGCAGGCTACTGTATAGGCCTACATGTGTGTGTGTGTGTGTGTGTGTGTGTGTGTGTGTGTGTGTGTGTGTGTGTGTGTGTGTGTGTGTGTGTGTGTGTGTGTGTGTGTGTGTGTGTGTGTGTGTGTGTGTGTGTGTGTGTGTGTGTGTGTGTGTGTGTGTGTGTGTGTGTGTGTGTGTGTGTGTGTGTGTGTGTGTGTGTGTGTGGTTTGATTTGACACTTGCTAACGGTTCTCTAATTGTTTTGTTGTGTTCTCAGTCAGTCTTCTGCACCCTCCATTCCCCTCGACTCCCGACCACCACTCCCACCGTCCCGACGGCTTTCTTCTGTGCCGCAATGCACTCTGGGTATTGTGGTGGTAACGTGTTGAAGCTCTCATGCTAACTTTCTTGCAGTAGCGTTATTTCCCGGCTATAGCTACTTTCAGAAGTTTAATTTACAAACTGAAGACTCGTATGTGTGGATGATGATATTATCGCGAATATATTAAGTGGAACCGGGCTCCGTTAAGTCAGAGGAAGAAGAAGACTCAATGGACTCAGATGAATGGTTTAGCTGTGAAGCTAACGTTAGCTGTGAAGCTATTGGAGCTTTGAAGGAAGTTTGTCACAGTTCAGGAGGAAAGGTTCCTGTCAGTCAGTGAAAATGAACATGTCTAAAGTCCAGAAGTTGAGAGCAGTGGCGAAGCAGCGTCTATCTGCGGCTGTTCCCGCTGAGCAGCAGGAGTGGAGCCCCAGTCTGCACCATGAGGACCCAGAGCCCCCACACATTAAAGAGGAACAGGAGGAACTCTGGATCAGTTGGGAGGGAGAGCAGCTTCAGGAGGACCCAGACTACCCACACGTTAAAGAGGAACAGGAGGAACTCTGGACCAGTCAGGAGGGAGAGCAGCTTCAGGAGAACCCAGAGCACCCACACATTAAAGAGGAACAGGAGGAACTCTGGATCAGTTGGGAGGGAGAGCAGCTTCAGGAGGACCCAGACTACCCACACGTTAAAGAGGAACAGGAGGAACTCTGGACCAGTCAGGAGGGAGAGCAGCTTCAGGAGAACCCAGAGCACCCACACATTAAAGAGGAACAGGAGGAACTCTGGATCAGTCAGGAGGGAGAGCAGCTTCAGGAGGACCCAGAGCGCCCACACATCAAAGATGAGGAAGAACTCTGGACCAGTCAGGAGGACCCAGAGCCCCCACACATTAAAGAGGAACAGGAGGAACTCTGGACCAGTCAGGAGGGAGAGCAGCGTCAAGGGCTGGATGAGGCTGATATCACCAACTTCCCATTCTCTGCTGTCCCTGTGAAGAGTGAAGATGAGGATGAGAAACCTCAGTCCTCACAGCTTCATCAAATCCAAACTGAGGAGAACAGAGAGGCAGAGCCTCTAGCCAGTTGCTCAACTGAACAGATGAAAACAGAAGCTGATGGAGAGGACTGTGGAGTATCAGAACCAGCCAGGGAGTTATATCTTATATACTTATATCCAGCTAGTAATTCACAAACTGATGACAAGACTTCAGACTCTTCTGAGACTGAAGACAATGATGATGAATGGATGGAAACTAGTGAACCTCAGTCAGGTTTAGACTCACAGAAAAACAGTGAAGTTCTTGGCAAGAAACACTTCCGCTGCTCAGTTTGTGCTAAAATATTTGGTAATGAAGCACACTTGAATACACACATGATAGTCCACACAGGTGAGAAACATTGTATTTGCTCAGTCTGTGGTAAAGGTTTTGGTAAAAAAGGAGACTTGAAGAGACACATGATAGTCCACACAGGTGAGAAACAATGTATTTGCTCAGTCTGTGGTAAAGGTTTTGGTAAAAAAGGAGACTTGAAGAGACACATGATAGTCCACACAGGAGATAAACAATTTAATTGCTCAGTTTGTGGTAAAGGTTTTGGTCAAAAAGCACACTTGAAGACACATGTGATAGTCCACACAGGTGAGAAACAATGTATTTGCTCAGTCTGCGGTAAAGGTTTTGGTAAAAAAGGAGACTTGAAGAGACACATGATAGTCCACACAGGAGATAAACAATTTAATTGCTCAGTCTGTGGTAAAGGTTTTGGTGATAAAGGATACTTGAAAAGACACATGATAGTCCACACAGGTGATTGCTCAGTCTGTGGTAAAGGTTTTGGTCGTAAAGGAGATTTGAAGTCACACATGATAGTCCACACAGGAGATAAACAATTTAATTGCTCAGTCTGTGGTAAAGGTTTTGGTCAAAAAGGATCCTTGAAGACACACATGGTAGTCCACACAGGTGAGAAACAATGTATTTGCTCAGTTTGTGGTAAACGTTTTGGTCAAAAAGGATACTTGAAGACACACATGATAGTCCACACAGGAGATAAACAATTTAATTGCTCAGTCTGTGGTAAAGGTTTTGGTCAAAAAGGACACTTGAAGACACACATGAAAATCCACAGAAGAGAGTAAACATTCAATTCAGGGTTGCATGGAAAACCTGGAAAAGTCATGGGATTTCAAAATATTGTTTTCCAGGCCTGGAAAAGTCATGGAAATAGTAAAACCCTTGAAAGTTTAGGAAAAGTCATGACATTTTGTTGTGTGTAATGAAATTGTTGCAGTCATCTTCCCGTGGATAGCCTTCCATGTAATGTAACATAATGGTAAATTTACTCTCTGTAGCTGTTGACCTAACATAGCTCTAATATGTGTCCGTTTTAGTGCTGCTTTATATTTATATTAATATTTTTATTGAAAATTATACTTTCAGGCGGTGTCTCGTCATAGACCTGTGGTCAATGGGACAGCATGGTGGACATCCTCCCGTTATCCCCATTCAGCATAGTTAGCATTTAGCTGCTAGCCCAGCCCAGGCAGACAGGATCGGGGATTCAACCACCGCAGTAAATGCACATCTGAACAGACATCTACATGTATGTACCTGCTGTTGAATCCCCAATCCTGTAGTGTAGAGCCACAGCACCTTCCTTTAGTGAGTCAGCCCATTGAGATATATGTTGTTGTTTTTTCACCCACCGTCTAGTCTTGCACGCCAGCCGGAGTGACATTTTATGGGCGTTCCCACTAGGGATGTTCATTTAGAAAATTTTCCAAAATCGATAATCGGTTAATATTAACGATCAATTATCGATCATCGATTTTATTAATACTTAGAAAATTTTCAATATTTTCAATTTTCAATTTTTTTTTTTTTTTTTTTTTTTTTTTACAAAATGAATGCCTATGGCAGAAAATACGAAAGACAACGTGTTCTCCTCAATGAACTCTTTATTTCAATGTGTCTCCTCTCCAACACTGCTGTCCCCGGCGCATGCCGGTGTGAATTTCCCATGTTTAAAACAGTTTTGTTGGCACAAAGGCCCGTGCCCAGCCAGAAAACTAGAGACTATATGAAGCTCCACCTCACGTTAGTCGGCTGTGCAATGGAGTGGGGCGAGGAGGAACGAATTCCACCCAAACCTAGTCAAAAAAAAAAAAAAAAATTTTTTTTTTTTTTTTTAATAATTAAAAAATCGATCCAAATGCCACAGGATCGATTCCAATCCTTAACACATTAAGTGCCAGAGACGGACTAATTCGTCTTACATAATCCAGCGCTTAAGTGCCAAGGACGGACTAACTCGTCTTACATAAAGATTTTTTTTTTTTGACAGTGGGACATCAATCAACCGCTTTTACATCTTCGAGATCACTATTGGAGCAAGATAATGTGTATAATCTATTTTACCGACCCACTAAGTGTTGACAGTGCTCCCCCAGACGACCGAAATCAAAGAAAAAACTGCCGCGGGACCAAGCCGTTCAAGGAAATGCCGTGGCGATTTTACAGTAACAGACTTGTCTTGCCTGAGAGCGGCCGCGCACCGGCAGCAGCACACAGAGAGCGGAGAGCGATTTGCAAAATAGATCATAGGTGAAACACACTTTGAAACACCTCAGAAAGGCCAGAATCAACATCTGCCCATCGCCCACGCATTCCCCGGCCCATCTTGACTCGCACAAGGAGCGTCTGCACGCAGGCAAGCAGGCAGGCAGGCACACAGGCAGGCAGCAGCAAAAGCGCTTCTGACACGCCCGCTGTACAGCGGAGGGAGGAGGGAGGAGGGAGGAGGGAGGAGGGAGTTTGAATGAGAGGGGTGTTTCCTGTTGTTATGGAGGAAATTACTGTTCAAAACTATTGTTTAGAATGTCTGACGGTCTTACTGATGCCAAAAATGAATGGTTAAAGTGACTGTTTCACAAAAAGCCATTTATCTCTGAATAAATTTCCAGACGCTGAAACCATGCTGTACTCAACGGCTAATATCTACATAACTACTAACTCTGCAAACTAACTCTTTTAGACAGAGAAAGCACACATTCTATTAGTTATTTTTAGATGATTGGTGTTCATGAATTCTTAACAGAAAAGAATCCTCGGCTGTCTCTAAAATGAGCCAGAATCGTCAAAAACACCCCTGGCACAACTTACCTACAGGAATGAAAACATGGCTGGCATTCAATGTGTTAACGATCGATTATCGATTTTCGATAATTGATGAACATCCCTAGTTCCCACTCAGAGCGACTGTATCTATAGCTTCCATGATGCAGTGATACTAGCACTAAAAACTCATAAAGAGCAGCTGTGTCTATTTGTCCATAGTCATAATTTCTGGGAGGCTATTGGTCCAGAGTCACCGCCTCACATTACCTGGAAATGATATTATCGATCTATGAAAAGTCAGGGAAAAGTTTGGAAGTTGTACCCATGAAAATGTGTGGGAAGTGTTCATTGCTATCTGTGGTGGAGGGGGGATTTGAGTGGATATGTACAGCATGTGGATGTTTTTGTGCTTTGTTGTGTTGTCCTGTGTTTATGTATCACACAATAAACAATCAAGATTGATCACAATGACCATGATCTTGAACTTATTCAGGGGATGGAAGGTACTAAAGCCAGTGCTCAGTCTGTCATGGCACAGTCCATCTGATACAATGATACAAACATGGAAGGTGCAAACGCTGCTGTTGCATTCAGTTTGCTAAACTGTTACAGGAATGACTTTTCCCCAAGATAGTCCAGGCATTTTACGCAAATATGTGGGTCAACCTCATACTAATTGCAACAAAACCAAACTCAACTGATTTTGTATCCTCAATATGTCCTCAATGAAGGAAAAAAAGTGTTAAGGAAATGTATGAAGGGAAAGTTTTGAAAATGACCTAAATATGATGGTAGCCTATGGAAGCCTTTTTTTTTTTTTATGTGCCATAAATCTCATCACTTATATCCTGTATGTGTTTTTTGCTTCAAGGAGAGAGAAAAAAAAAAAAAAAAAAAGTTAAAAAATAAATAAATAAACGTTTTTGGTAGCATCATATGGGTCATTTTCAAAAATTTCCCTTCATACATTTCCTTAACACTTTTTTTCCTTCATTGAGGACATATTGAGGATACAAAATCAGTTGAGTTTGGTTTTGTTGCAATTAGTGTGAGGTCAAGTGACATTTTTACTGGACTAAGAATGAAGTGAAGCAAAATGCTGAGGCAGGGTGAGAGCCGAGTCAATGTTTAGCTGTTCCAGTGTTCCCCCACAAGCCAGGTTCCCTCATTTATCCAGGTATAGCAGCACATATACAGACTCAGAGATCTTTATTAGACTATTTAATGATCTGAAAAAGACACATTTCAATGAATCTGCGTAGAATTCAGGTAGATGTTATGCATCACCAACAAACAAATTAAGTACTGTGGAGTAAAGTGGAATGTGTGTGTGTGTGTGTGTGTGTGTGTGTGTGTATATATATACCGGTATATACAGTATGGTGTGTGTATGTGTATGTATATATATATATATATACAGTATATGGTGTGTGTATGTGTATGTATCTGTGTATATATATATATATACAGTATATGGTGTGTGTGTGTGTGTGTGTATGTGTATGTATATATATACAGTATATGGTGTGTGTATGTATATATGTATATACAGTATATGGTGTGTGTATGTGTATGTATATAATATATACATACACATACACACACCATATACTGTATATATATATATACTATATATATATATATACAGTATATGGTGTGTGTGTATGTGTATGTATATATATATACACACTATATGGTGTGTGTATGTGTATGTATATATATATATGGTATATGGTATGTGTATGTATATATGTATATACAGTATATGGTGTGTGTATGTATATATATATATATATATACAGTATATGGTGTGTATGTGTATGTATATATGTATATACAGTATATGGTGTGTGTATGTATATATATATACAGTATATGGTGTGTGTATGTGTATGTATATATGTGGTGAGTCGGTGCGGTGCCGCAGTGTGTGGTACTCAAACTATTTCCCAAAGGTTGGCAGGTCTGCGAATGCTTCGTCATTACATAAAATAATCACTGTATGGCTACTGCGTGAATCAATGAAATATGCATACATTTATTAGTTGTCTGGAACTGGGGGTGGGGGGGGGGGGGGGGCACAACTGCTGAAGGTACTACAAAGCTGTTTTCAGTCACAACTGTCTTGATTTGGTTACACAAATTGCTATTTTGAACTACAACTGTGAAAAATGCAACATAGGTCTTGGCTGTATTTATCACACATAGGAATAATTTTGAAATGTGGCTTCATAAACTGTTAGAATCAATGTACTTAAAATGGCCATGACCGACACCGACCCCTCTGTCCCCCCTCTGTTTCCCCTCATCCTGACCCCCAAACAGCACAGGCTGTTTGAGACAACTGCGCTCTGCATCCTGGACACATTCTCCACAGACCCCAGCACCATGGACCAGCAATCAGGACTGCTATCAGGAACTACTCAGATAAACTCACACAAAGAAGAAAACTCACTGAATTATGATTCATGTATTTATTTTTGTGTATGTCTGTGTATAGAAATATGAGATCATATGAGATCACAAAGAGATGGATTTTTGAGAGCTGGAGGCAGTTTGTATCAAATGTAGCTTCATTTATTTGTATTTATTTATAAAAGTTTAGACATTTAGGAACCTAGTGCTGCTTCTGTACTGGGCTGGTGCCGGTTCTTAGTTGGTTCAAATGTGAACTTTCTAATTAGATTATAAGAGCCTTTATTGTCTCCCTTAGGATAAATTTGTCTTGGGCATTTGAGAGAACATACAGTAGGTGGCGTCATAGCACACATAGACACAGTGCATTTACATCCAAAGCATAATAGTATATGCTTTTGATGTATAGAATATTATACACCAAGAATATTACCTACTATTGCACAAATGCCCTGTACAAAGACAAATGTTGCCCCTCCCCCCCAGAATAGGTTTGATGATCAAATGAAAAGTTAAATATTGCACCGATCCCCATAGGAAAAAAAGAAAAAGTACAATAAACTGGAATGTTAGGTATTGCACACAATGCACAGATGTTCTACATCATCTCTTACTGTTGAAGTAGTTTGACAGTGGAACAATGCTTTAACATGGGCTTGAGAGCCACATCATTATGTCACTGAATACATCTGAATGCTTTGCAACATGGCTGACAGCACGTCTGTCATTCCAGGCTGAGATGGACTGCAGTGGTCTCCTGGAGGGATGCTACTGTAGTGTCGGAGGCGGATGTCCCGATCACGTTTTTTTGACCCCAAGTCCGAGTCCGAGTCATATGATTTTGAGTAGGCTATGTGCCGATACCGAGTCCCGATCCGATATTTCTGCAATGCATTGCAGAAATAGTTGGGACAACTTGGATGCTTTTCCCCCCTTTCTTCTAAGTGTTTAAGTGTTTTTATTTTAACCAACCAATATGACATCTTACGGCTCTTTTATCATAACCACAACTCAGTTCAGCATTGGTTTTAGCCTAAACAAAATAAAATATCTTTACAGCTTATCAATGGTGCAGCACAAAATAAAAAATATGACAGTTTTTTTCACTACAAACTCGCTATGTTGAAATCTAGCAATTTGAGGTGAAAGGTTGTTTTGTGAAAAAGGTCCCCCCCCCCCCCCCCCCCCCCATTAGTAGGCTACACAAAGAAGACTATCCATTCAACATAAAATGGAGTCGTTTTAGAATCAGTAAATAGGTATATTTTGTAAGATAAAAACTGACTGAGAGAGAAATTACTTAGGCCCATGGTTCCCAAACTGGGGTATGCGTACCCCTAGGGGTACATTGAGGTACTACAGGGGGTACTTGAGAGAAAGGGTAAAATGGAGAAAATATAATAAATCATGAAAATAAAAAACGTTAAAATAAATCTGCTCAGGAGGCACTAATTGCAACTTTTTCACTCGATTTCTTATTTTGTAATGTTATATTCTTCAAAAGGTGAGTTATCATTATATCCCCTGCTATGGTTTTCTCTTGCAGTTTTCTAAGCAAAATGTTGTAGTCAGGTAAAGGGGGTACTTTGATTCAGAAATCAGGGAAAGGGGGTAGCTGAAGCCAGAAATGTTTGGGACCCACTGACTGGCTATCTCTGGACATGGCTGGTTATTCATTTGCATGCAGCGTTTCACTGGCTGTCTGCTATTGTTTCGAGTTTCGGCCAATGAGCCACATCAATAGAATTAAGCGTGCTTGTTAGATGGGGGCGGGGTGCAAAGCTCTGTTTACAAGTGAGACAACATGGAGAGTCACTGAGGACAGTCAGTGTGGATTAAAATGATTGAAACTTTATCTGTGAGACGAGTGCAGTCCGGCAACTTCATCTGACAACATGGAGGACAGATTTTATTCACAAGACAGACGGATGCAGACAACAAAAAGACACATGTTCATTATGGGAACTTTACTGATGATGCAGGCAGTGCAGAACACTTCTGGCTTTTCTTCCTAGTCCGACTCCTAGGTGAGTTTAATCATGATCCCTAACTAACGTTACGTCTTGTTTCTGTTTAAGCCACTGTGCGACCATCTAGTTATGGTTGGACATGTGTTTTTGTATGTTTTATCGCGTTCTGATGTGTGGCTAGTCGAACACTAACCAAAGAGTATGGAAGGAAAGAAGCGATAGTTAAAAGGAGAACCGCGGCCATTTTGGCGCCGCAGACCACAGGACAATAGCACAGAGAGGTTTGTTGTGCCCCAAAATGGCCGAACTCTTGTGCGCTGTTGCAATGAATTAGATGTCGCTTCTTATCAATGCTCACTCCTCACTACTAAAGTTAAAACTGCGTGTGTTGCTGCGCAAGAGGGCTCGTGTTTACGATGAATATGACAAATTGCAATGATAAAATAAATGACAGATTGTTTATTTGGATGACTGAAATGTGAGAATTGCCATATTTGTTTTGTGACGTTTTTATACATAAAAATCCGATCTCATCCCCCCGATTCTGGATCAGTTGAAAATCACGTGATCGGCCCCGATTTTCGATCACGTGATCGGATCGGGACAACCCTACTAGCTACTGTAGCATTGTGTACCTTCTACCTGAACCTCTGCCAAATTGTTTGTTCCTTTGTTTGTTTGTTTCTTTGTTATATCATTTATTCGTTCTTCTATTGATGATGAAAATATGTTACTTCTTAAAATAATATTTCAACACCAATCACATTTGGGGGGGGGGCAGAGTGCTTTTCTCAGAGAAGCTTTCTCCTCTATCTCTTTATAGAGCTGTAGGCTACCTGTTTCCTGGCTGAGTCTTCCCCATCTCTCTCTCTCCCTCTCTCTCTCTCTCTCTCTCTCTCTCTCCCCCCATCTCTCTCTCTCTCTCCCCATCTCTCTTTCTCTCCCCATCTCTCTCTCTATCTCTCTCTCTCTCTCTCCCCATCTCTCTCTCTCTCCCCATCTCTCTCTCTCTCAGTATCTGGCATGATGAGACTGACTTTTGGGATCCTGCCCATCAAGGAGAGGCCCTGTGTGTCCCTGTCGGGCATCACTGTGGCTCTGTGTCTCCTCACCCTCCTCCTGGTGGCCCTCAGGGGTCGTAAGGGCCACACATCCCTCCAGGGGCACCGGCACCTGTCCCAGCAGGAGCAAGCGAAACAAGCCCCGCTTCCTGGCTCCACGCCTTGGCCCCTTGTGGGTAATCTACTACAAATGGGGGACCAGGTCCATCTCTCCCTAACCCGCTTGAGGCTGCAATACCGTGATGTCTTCAAGGTATCAATATGTTTGGGGTTCTGTATGAAATGATGTTTTGGATGTGCAAAGGATTAAACATTCATTCATTCTTTGATTCCAGATGCATCTGGGCTCTTTGACCGTTGTCGTCCTAAGCGGCTATGCCACCATTAGGCAGGCATTGGTGCGGCAGGGTGAGGCTTTTGCCGGACGTCCTGACCTCTTCACCTTTTCGGCCGTTGCCAATGGGACCAGTATGACCTTCAGCGAGAAGTACGGACCGGCCTGGATGCTGCATAAGAAGCTGTGTAAGAACGCCCTCAGGTCTTTCTCCCAGGCTGAGCCCAGGTGGTCCGGTGCCACATGCCTGCTGGAGGAACACATTTGAGCCGAGGCAGCAGAGATGGTGGAGGTGATTCGGTAACGGGCTGCTGTGGAGGAAACGGGGCGCGAGGGGGGCCAAGATGTGGCGGGTATAGACCCGGTGGTTCCCCTGGTAACCTCAGTGGCAAATGTTGTCTGTGCCCTCTGTTTCGGGAAAAGGTACGACTATAACCACAAGGAGTTCCTCACTATTGTTCACATCAACAACGAGGTCCTGAGGATCTTTGCTGCTGGCAACCTGGCCGATTTCTTCCCCGTGTTCCGCTACTTTCCCAGTCCGTCGCTGAGGAAGATGGTTCAGCACATCCACAGGATGAACGGCTTCATGGAGCGCAGCATCCAGGAGCACATCAACACCTTTTGATAAGGTAAGCAGGCCGGTGGACACACCTGGCTGCAAACCAGGATTTATATCTGTGTCATAAGGAAAGACATTGTTGGAGAGAACAGGAACACAGGAGACAACAGGATTAGGTCATGACTTTACCTTTAAGTTCCACTTTAAGTTCCAGTTTGGTGAAATTGTGCTGGATGATGAGACATTGTTTGTTGTGGGAAAAGATAAGGGTCACAGCATCTATCTGGGAGCTATGTTTCCTGTTTTGAAAGTCCAGATGATCTAGTGTCCTCATATGGAGGTCTTTGTAGCTTGGGTTAGTTTTACACTTAGATTAGTTTTAATACTGAACTAATTGCAAAGAAAAATAAAGGAAGAACTCAAACGGTGGTGTGGAAGAATAAAGGACAATTTAAGGGGTTCAGGAGATGTGTTATTTTGTTAACACAGTATGATTTATCTTCATTAACAGCAGATGCTTAGAAGAAAAGGGGGAAAACACCACAAGGCATTGTTAAATATGAACTAATTGTGCACTGGTTTGATGAATATTTTCCCTTAGCTGGGGTATTGAAGGTCTATTGAGTGGTGTATTGAGTGCCTGCAGTTCACACACAAAAAGGCAGAATATGTTCAGGACAGCTTCATGTTGTGGATGGCGTGTCAGTAAGTGTTGTTTTCTGTGGATCTGCCCCACTACTTTGCTCTCCACTATTTCATTTGACATTGCACACATACACTGGTAGCTATGTGTGTGGTTGTAGCCAAAAAATAACAAACAAGGTCCCTGGGATGGACCTTTGTTCTTGCGCAGAGTGGCTAAAATGTTTGCATGCAGTCTAATTAGGAATTAGCAACCTACTGGTAGACACGTGTTGTTTTGATGCTTGTTAACCGATTACTGTCTGTTTCCAAATGATTTGGGTTGGAATTGTGAGGGCCTATTTCAGCATAATGACAAATAGCCCTATATACTTACATTAATAATGACAATTCAGATTTTCAGTGAAATGTAATAATAATAATAATAAGGTTCAGAAGGGGAAAAAAAGAAGATTATTTGTTTTCAAAGCTTCAGTCCAACGTTATTTATATAGCGCCCTTCACAGCACAAATGCACAGAGTGCTTTACATTGGTAAGAAAAGCAATGCAATGCAATAAAAACAATATATTAAAAAGCCAACAAAGTACAATAAAAGCATGGGATAAAACAACAAATATGACAAGTAAAAAGTAAAAGCAGTGATTGGTTAACAATTGCCAAAGGCCTGTCTGTAAAAGTGAGTTTTGAGCTGTTTTTTAAAATGTCTTTCTGATGGGATGGTTCGCAGGGCCAAGGGGAGGGCATTCCAGAGCCTTGGGGCCGTTACCCCAAAAGCTGGCTCCCCTTTAGTTTTGAGTTTGGTCCTGGGGACCAGGAGGACCTGGTCGGATGACCGGCTGGAGGAGTATGGGAGGATGAGGTCTGAGATGTAGGAGGGGGCGTGACCGTGGAGGGCTCTGTGAGTGAAAATAAGGACTGAAATGTATTCTGAAGTGTACAGGGAGCCAGTGCAGGGCGGCAAGGATGGGGGTGATGTGACATGATTTTTTTGACTTAGTGAGCAGTCTAGCAGCGCAGGGCCGGCGCCAGGATGAAATGACTGAGGGGGCGGTTATAACGATTTTTTTTTTTTTTTTTTTTTTTTTTTATATCGTAAAACATAGGTTATATACCCGCTATGCCTGGACTTTTTAACCATAATGAAAAGCGCAATAACAACACAAGAAAGACTACTATTCAAAATCAAATAAAACATTTATTTCACAGCAGCAGATTAAGGCATTAATAGAGCTGAGCTTTGCGTAACGTGAAATGCGGGACCTGTCTGGAGCACTCTGAACATATATGTCTATATGAAAAGTCATAGAATAAACAATTGCTGCAAAAATTGACAAAAAAATAAACAAAATAATAGCCAGTCATTAAATTAAAGAAATAAAGTGATCAGATGCGTTGTCTCCATCTTTCTGCTCATGCATGCTGTGTGCTTGGGTGCAGCTGATTTACCCTCTCTGTGTGTGTGTGTGTGTGTGTGTGTGTGTGTGTGTGTGTGTGTGTGTGTGTGTGTGTGTGTGTGTGTGTGTGTGTGTTATAGGAAGCAGTAGTGTCTCCATGGGTCCCGCGCCTCCCGGGGCCCCCGGGGCACGCGCTAATCAGCGTTCAGAGACGGAACCAATCCCCCACGTGCCTCCTCACCATTCAGGCGCGCGCACCACTCCGTTTCTTCTGTGAGTTTATGGTGAAACGAGGTAGGCCTATGCCATTATATAATAGTGGGTTAGCTGTTTTTTCTTTGTTTTTTTGTTTCCCATACATTTTTATAAGCAACCCATCCTCTTCATCCACACCCTAAAATCCAAGAAGATGAAGGCTTGTGATGCTTTTGTGATGATCTATTCCATCCACCAAGTCTTCAATCCATTGATAAGGAGCCTCAGGTTAAATCAGGCCTACTTTTTGCCCAATAATGAATTATTAATAATAATAATGAAGTAATAATAAATAATAATTAATTATTTCAGCTGCTTTCAGCTAGCCAATATTGCCTCCAGGTTCAGTCTTGATTGTCCGTTCATCCGTTTGTCTGTCTGTTTGTTAGCAGGATTACGGAAGAAACTACTGGGCCTAATCTTATTTTTTGTTAATCTTGCACTGGTGGGCAGGCCAGCAGTGGGCAGCTTTCTTGTTACAGCGCCCGGGGACCATCTCCAAACGTTGTAGTCACTGGTCAGATGATGATCTTCTGCAAGTTTTTAGATGGGGATCCATACCATATGGAGGAAAAGCACATTGAAGTTCAAAGCTTCTGAGGCTGCTTTCTCACTGGGAACAATTGCGGGAACGATTGGCCCCGCTCCTCTCCCCCGCTGGTCAGCTTTCACATTACAATATTTCTTGCGAGCTGGGAAACGAAACAGAGTGCACTTGTATCATCAACTATGCCTGCACTGTATCCTCGCCCATGTGTTGTCTATGTGGGTTGGAACGGTTGGCTTTCACACTCGCAAGTGTTCTGTGTGCCTGGTCACGCCAAAGCGCCCCCCAGACCACCTTTTCAAGTGGATCCTGTCACGGGTTCCCTGTTGCGCGCCCGGGCACGGAATGGAATGCAACGTTCACACTCGTCAAAATGTTCTGAAACTGGGGTCAATTTGGGGACTCCTACTACTAAGCTACTCCTACTCCTACTAACCGTGCAGTCCTTAGCTTTCAGAGGGAAAAAGCAGTAAGTGAATTGGCAATAGCATTCCAGAGATATTCCATGTAACATTCATGTACACCACTTAAATTAATTGAGGTTTGCCGTAAAAACAACAGATCCTGCAGTACAAATAACTGACCTAGCTGTGCAAAGTCCTCACTACTGCACTGGGTAGGGAAAATCTAGAATTGGGTGAAATTCCTCATGAAGAAAGGAAATGTCAGCACGCTGTCCCATGCTTTACTGGCTGGAGAGGGGAGGTGATTCCAAGAGGGGTTTGTCCTCAGAACTCCTGGTGGACATTCCTGGGGTAGTCTATGAGCTTGGTGCCCATGAAGTATTTGCTGTACTTCAGAATCTCCTCCAGCTCCAAGTTGTCATTCTGGTTGTCATCTGCCACGGCGATCAACTCCTTGGCTTCGTTCAATGCGCTGTACTCGTCCAATGGGTCTATGTACACCTCCAGTTCATCGCTGGTTACAATGCCATCATGGTTTGCATCAATGACATCCTCAAAGTCCTTCTTTTTCTCTCGCATCCAGTTGTCCTCATTGTCCTGAGCCTGCTGGTTATCCAGAGTGCCTATGGGTACGAAGAGGAACTCTGACAGTGTCAATTTCTTATCACCATCCTGGTCTAGGTGACGAACGATCTCCTTGGCCATGTATTTGAGCATGCGTCTGCTGTGCTCGGGGTGGAGGAAAGACAGGAACTCCTGCTCGTTCAGCATCTGGTCAGCCGTGGGGTTGTCAGCCTGGAACCAGCGGGTTTTCAGGGTTTCCAGAAGCATCTGAGTTTCCTCATCTACTTTCAGATCTTCATTATTTTTTATTTTCTCAGCAACTTCTTTGTCATTGATTCCTTTTCTGGCCAGAAGTTTGACCCTGTATTCATCCCATGTCACAAGACCATCTCCATCGGGGTCAAGTGCACGGAAGCTCAACTTGTTCTCCTTCATGCCCTCCTGGAAGTGCTCCCACGTCTTTTCCATAATCCACCGCTGCATCTCCTTGGGACTCAAGCTCTTGTCTTTGTTCAAATCAACTTTGGTGAAGATGTCAATTAGCTTCTTCCGGTTCCTCCTTGGCTCAGAGGCCTCCTCAAAGTCCTCCATCTCCTTACCCAGGAACACCTCCTGATGGAAGTCCTTGTTGAGGTGGCCGTCCATCTCCATCTTCACCCCATTCAGGTGGTCTGGCGGCAGAATCTCGTTCTCATCCTTGCCGCTTGGGTTCTTATCTTTGAAGGCTGGCCGTGCATGGGCATCCATGGTGTGGAGCAGGACATACAGAAGCAGGGACACAGCCACCAGGTGCCTGCAGCACACTTGCCTCAGAACAGCCATGATGGTTATTGCTTACCCAGGTGCCCTGTCAAGGCAGTTCAAATGAGTGAGATAGGTAATGAGAGACGGCTAGCTATAGTAACCTAGGCACCAGAGCTGGCTGCTGTGAGCCGTCAGAGCTGCTTGTCGTAGCTTTCTGTAATAAGTGATGTTATCAGTGATGTCATCAGTGATGTCACTTGAGCAATTGGGATGTCATCAGTGATGCACAACTGTGTTGTCACTCAGGCAGTTGTGATGTCATCAGTGATGTCACTCGAGCAACTGTGATGTAGTATGGCGCCTAGGTGGGTGGGCGCTTCTGGCTGTCTGTCAGTTACGATTTATATATATATATATATATATATATATATAAATATATATATATGAGCAATTGTGCATTGAGTGATGTCACTCGAGCCCTCCATGATGTGATCAGTGATGGTCACTCGAGCAATTGTGATGTCATCAGTGAGTAAGTGGGTTCTGTCTGCTTGTGTTTCTCTGCGATTTGTGTCCCACATTGGATGATGTCATCAGTGATGGTCACTCGAGCAATTGTGATGTCACTGATGATGTCACAATAATGGGTAACGCTTTATATTAACTCATTGAGTGCCAGCCACTTTTGGAGAACGGATGCTCCCAGTGCCAGAGTTTCAGAGCGTTTTCAGTGATTTCTCGAGGCCCACAGAATATTGTGTGATATTACTATGTAAACACCGAACACGCACAAAGAACGATGAGACTCTCTTCTATCATCTGCAAAAAAAAGTTTATTGATACCTTTTTCCGTTCTTTAGTTATGAGCCGGAGAAGATAGGTTGTTTTGAGCAAAAAGACACGTTTCAAATTAGAAGCTGAGATATTCCGCCTTTTGTGAAAAGAAGCATTTCAAGCACATTCACTGAGTCTGAAGCTAATATTTTCTGATGTAGTGACGTGGTGTAGTTGTGTGGTGCCCTGCGTGCCCCACCCCCCTCTCCCCCCCTCAGCTGCAAACTCCTCCCCACACTAACACACAGCCTCACGCACCCAGTCTATTTTCGGAGCGCTCCGTTTTTGTGCGCCGGCTCCCAGCGCGACAAGGAAATGCCAAACCGGACTGCAGGAAAAGGTTTGGCCCTTCGGCGTCGGGTGCTGCCTTTCTGGCGGCTAATCGTGTGGAGAAACTATGCAGACAGACAGACAGAGGCAGAGAGGCTCAGTTGTGGGCGCGGATTGACTGCTGTTCGCAGCCAACGTTAGCTGCAGCCAGAGCCATCTATATGGCTCTGGCTGCAGCATGAGCGGTTTCGCTTTCATCACGAGGCTTTTTCCTGCTGTTTTCCGGACCTTTCTCTAATCTGGAGAGCACTGTCGCCACCTAATGGGTCTGTAAAATAGGTTATACACCTTCAATAGCTCCCATATTTTTATAAGAGATGTAATAGGCTTTGATCCATGTCCCACCGTCAAAAAACGCAATTGACGACAATCGTCGTCATTGGCACTCTACGTCACTAATCGAATTGACGACGATTGTCGTCATTGGCACTCAATGAGTTAAGGTTCTATTAATAAGTGTTAATTAATAGGTAATAAGGCTCTTATAAGGTGCTTATTAACACTATTATTATGTTAATAATACTATATAAGTGTTAATAATCTCATTATAAACATATTTATTGGTAGCTTATAAGACATTTATAAGCACTTTATAACCACCTTTACTAGCTGGTTTTGTTACTTTATTAAGCTTAATAAATAGTTTGTTATTACCTTATTAGCAGTTAACTATGCACTTATTAACAGTTAACTATGCTTTTTGCAGGTACCGGATCTAAAGCGAGAACAGTGCCTTTTTAAGGTTAATAAATCCTTTATTATGCACTTATTATGCTGCCTCAATAGAGGCAGATGTCTGAATGGCCAAACGGCCAGGGGAATGATTCTGAGAGATGTGTGTGGTTCACTCAGGATTTTGTGTCTCTAAGAGGGTCAGAATTGCATGATGGGACAAAAATGCAAATTAAGCCTCCCAGAGCCTTCTAAACAGCCAATAAGAGGTTTTTCTTGAATAACTCTGGAACCGACGCTTGGATTTTCATTGCTTATCCAGGAAGTGAGCATGGGCTCATGAGGTAGCCTAGGTAAACCCAGCCCCCACGTGACCTGCTCTCTCAGTTCCCAGTCACTAGTGACTGAGAACAGGTCTGAGAGCAGGTCACGTGGGGGATGGGTTTACCCAGGCTACTCATGAGGTACCTGCAAAAAGCATAGTTAACTGTTAATAAGTGGATAGTTAACTGCTAATAAGGTAATAACAAACTATTTATTAGGCTTAATGAAGTAACAAAACCAGCTAGTAAAGGTGGTTATAAAGTGCTTATAAATGTCTTATAAGCTACCAATAAATATGTTTATAATGAGATTATTAACACTTATATAGTATTATTAACATAATAATAGTGTTAATAAGCACCTTATAAGAGCCTTATTACCTATTAATTAACACTTATTAATAGAACCTTAACTCATTGAGTGCCAATGACGACAATCGTCGTCAATTCGATTAGTGACGTAATGATAAGAAATGAAGCAAATCTTCATTTCTGGATAATTTTCTCTTCCAAATGAAGTAGAAAATGGCGCCTAGTGCCTGTCATCTGGCAAAATTCCTATCCCATAAACTAACTACTAACTTGGCCAATTGTTAGAAACATGAACAACAAACAAAAACTATAATCTCTAAGAATGCAAAGAAATGTAACTGGCTCGTTAAAACGCGCATTCCAGGGATATCGTATTTACAGAAATAGCGTAAAAGGCGCGCGCTTGAGAGCGTTTGAGAGCGTGGTTGTCAGGGGTCTGCCCTCGGAGATTCCAGGCGCGGCGGGCAGCACCCATTCATCGGATTGTCCGCTCCCCTCCGCACAGCAGCTGGCTGCCTGGTACTCCGCGGATCCCACTCGCGTAGCACGACAACACACTGAATCCCACTCGATTTGGGGTGGAACACGCCATGATTGGCCAAAGCCCAATCCAGTCCCCAGAATTGTCAAATAAAATCATCGACATGATACTATGACCCGCCTCTCAACCTGTCATCTTAGACAAACTATGTTTTCAG
>NC_139629.1:50999778-51033758 GCF_964638095.1 Poromitra crassiceps | reverse complement strand
ATTACATGATAAAGCATGCGCGGTGTACACCAACATATGCAGGGTGAACACGGCTGTTTCTCAAGAGAGGTGAGGGCTAGAAGGCTGATCTTTTGGTATGTTTGTGGCACCCCCTGCTACTCTACGACCACCAAGTGTCAGCCTTCTAGCCCACACACAGCCCGCCCACATGCCACCAGGGCTACTTACTATCTAAATTGATCTCAGAAGGGTGGGGGGTGACGCCCCTTGGCCTCGCCCACTTCCATTTAAGGTTATCATTGTAGTTCAGGACCTCCGGCTGAACAGACGTGCAAAGAATTTAGTCATTCTATCCATCCGTTGCAATGCTATGGCAAATTAGCTGTTCCCCGGTCTTCTGAGCGACCCTGATTGGCTCTCATCTTGGCATGGCTTAACGGAATGAAGCGATATTCGCTACACCAGTTCAGGACCTCCGGCTGAACACACGTGCAAAAATTTTAGTCATTCTATCCATCCGCTGCAATGTTATGGCAAATTAGCTGTTCCCCGGCCTTCTGAGCGACCCTGATTGGCTCTCATCTTGGCATGGCTTAACGGAATGAGGCGATATTCGCTACACTAGTTCAGGACCTCAGGCTGAACACACGTGCAAAAAATTTAGTCATACTCTCCATCCGCTGCAATGTTATGGCAAATTAGCTCTTCCCCGGCCTTCTGAGCGACCCTGATTGGCTCTCATCTTGGCATGGCTTAACGGAATGAAGCGATATTCGCTACACCAGTTCAGGACCTCCGGCTGAACACACGTGCAAAAAATTTAGTCATTCTATCCATCCGCTGCAATGTTATGGCAAATTAGCTGTTCCCCGGCCTTCTGAGCGACCCTGATTGGCTCTCATCTTGGCATGGCTTAACGGAATGAGGCGATATTCGCTACACTAGTTCAATACCTCCAGCTGAACACACGTGCAAAAAATTTAGTCATTCTATCTATCCGTTGCAATGCTATGGCAAATTAGCTGTTCCCCGGCCTTCTGAGCGACCCTGATTGGCTCTCATCTTGGCATGGCTTAACGGAATGAGGCGATATTCTCTACACTAGTTCAGGACCTCCCCCTGAACACACGTGCAAAAAAATTAGTCATTCTATCCATCCGTTGCAATGCTATGGCAAATTAGCTGTTCCCCGGCCTTCTGAGCGACCCTGATTGGATCTCATCTTGGCATGGCTTAACGGAATGAGGCGATATTCGCTACACTAGTTCAGGACCTCCGGCTGAACACACGTGCAAAAAATTTAGTCATTCTTTCCATCCGCTGCAATGTTATGGCAAATTAGCTGTTCCCCAGCCTTCTGAGCGACCCTGATTGGCTCTCATCTTGTGCATCTAGTCTTGTAGCGAAGCTTGTGGGCTTGCCTCGTGAAGTGTGCTGGATCGAAGTTGAGGGCTCACGGGCAGTGGTCGATCAGAACCACAGAGATGTCGGTCCTCGGATGCGGTTGAAGGAATACCGCTCGTGACCTGGCTGGTTG
Organism: Poromitra crassiceps; assembly: GCF_964638095.1. Taxonomy (NCBI): domain Eukaryota; kingdom Metazoa; phylum Chordata; class Actinopteri; order Beryciformes; family Melamphaidae; genus Poromitra; species Poromitra crassiceps. The sequence goes on along the minus strand of NC_139629.1, from coordinate 51,032,260 downwards.
TAGGCAGTCGGTCACCAGGGCCTGGCTGGTTGTAAGACAGCCAGGGTTCAGCTCAGGTTCGGATTTGGTCGTGGTAAGGGTAGACATTATGAAGTAGAAAAGAAGTATATAAGAAGTAAGTATACCGGATACAGCGTCACAGAACACCTTGTATATATATATATGTTATGTCTGACATCGCCGATGACCTCACAGGTGAACTCTATGCTATGACATCATCGGTGACCCCGTAAAGTCCCGTCTGCCATCACAGTCAGCCTAGACCGCCTGACGTCGCCGATGACCTCACAGGTGACCTCTGACGTCATCATTGATGATGTCACGGCAGTGTCATCGTCATTACGTCATTGGCGCGCCGGTTCGCGAGCATCGACTGCCCCAAGAACAGGCCTAACGGTGGGCCATTATGGACCCTTTTCTACAAGTCTATTGAGGGTAATCTTCAGCCACATCAATCACATGGTTTCCTCCCGGTGTGCAGGGACCATATTTTCCATTGGGTAATGTGGGACGTGCACACGGTGACCTTGGAACTTTGACCCCACATGCCTGTCACTCTACTGAGGGATGGTACGCTCATGTGTATATTACAAGTCTTTGGTGTCTAAACATGATTATGAAACAATAAACTCCCCAAGTCCTTCAGGAAAAAAAGTTCCTTTGATCAACCTCTGCCCTGGGGGCCTGACAGCCCTTATGCCGCTGAGTCCAATGTTAGCAAAACGTTCTCTGAACATGGTAGCACTCCAATCTTTTAATATGTTGTATATGGGTCCCATATGAGTAGATTTGTGTTGTTTGGTGCCAATCGCTTTTCTCGTTTCAAGATTGCGGGCGCTGGAACATACACAGTCGTGCCAAAATGAAATGGCCGCCATTCAACCAAAAATGGATGAAACGACTTGAAACTTGACATAACACCTCATTTCTATGGGTGAAGTAAACCGCAGGACAACACACTGCGGCCCCCACGGACCCCGCCCGCAGCAAAGCACCCCCGACGTTCACTTCACATCAAAGATGCCTTGCCACAAGCAGAAACCGCAGGAGCTACGACATGCCGCCCCCACGGCGGTATTCCTTGGTGAGAGTGTGGCCAGAGCACTCACACCGTTGGAAACCCTTCTACATCCTCAGCAGGTATCTCAGGGTCACCAGCGTTTCGCCCCCCCAGCCTGTACGCCTCGCCTGAGTGGGGCTGCGAAGATTAATCTTCGTCTGTAGAAGGGCTCCAACTGCGAGCTCTAGTCAGCCACACCCATCTTGCACCCCTTCTTCTTGTGCTCTGAGCAGGTTGAGCAAAGAGGTCCAGGGCACTGTGGTTTAACTCCTGACCCCGGTCCTCCGCCGACTAACAAGCAGTACTAATAAACCCAGAGATAACTCTCTGGATAGTATCAAGTACTTTGCGTTGCTGTAGCTGCTCTTTGCACTTGGTCTTGTACTTGTAGCTAGCTTGCGCAGTGCCTCAGGGTGCCAGCCCTAACACTGTTGCGTGCCGTCTTTCCGAGCTGTCATCCGTTCTTTCACAGATGTCCGTGGGTCTTCCCCCACCGCCAATCTATACATATATTATGAATATATACTATAGTCAGATTTACATTCAAACATAAGTTGCTGCTATTTGGGCTACTTGGTGTTGGTGTGTGCTGTCTGGGCTACTTAATAATATATAATAATAATGATAAAAAAGGTATTCTGAACAAAGTAGCGCTCCGCCCTTTTAACCCACATTTTTTCTTCAAACGACACGAAACGTCAGCATCTGCATCGTTAGACTGTCCTACACAAAAGTATCAAACAGCTTTTCGATTGGTCAAAAATTGAGCCCACAGTGCATCAAAATGCACTGCCTAAACAGCATCTTAATTACCCTAATTACCTAGGGTAATTAGGTTGTATTTGTGATGTCATCAGTCACTCGAGCAATTGTGATGCCATCAGTGATGTCACTCGAGCAATTGTGATGTCATAAATCCTTCCTGGCTCACCCTATATAAGTGGAAGCAGTGTGTCCGTCCTGGCTCACCCTATATAAGTGGAAGCAATGTGTGTTTTTACATGCAAGCATCCAGTCCCATAAAACACCACTATTATGTTTAGGTAGAGGCTAAATAATCACACCATGTTGCTTGTTTCATGCTCTTTACTTCCCTGCCGTAAACCCACGCTTTTACAACAATGCCGTACATCGGGTGCAGTAACTCTTAAAGGCACAGTAACATGTACCTAAGTTAACAAGGCCAACCAGGCCGTAACATAACGTTATCAGACAACATTTTCTCCCCCCACCCCCCTTTTAAAGAACATAACATTCAGTCCACAACCCCCCGTGTCCCTTATCACCCAGTCACATAGTCTCCATGCCAGGCGGGCGGGACCCTCACTCTCTGAGGGCGCGCAGGCTGGGGAACAGCCTCTGGCTGTGGCGGTAGGTTACCCCCCACCCGATTTGCTCCTGGTCTGGGCTGCCAGCCGAGCGCCGTCGCTGCAGACAGGGGTGGTGCAGGTGCTGTTGGAGCTGCGACTCTGTGCAGGCGGTTTGCGTGCCAGCGGCTCCCGTTGTCCAGTCTGTACGTGGCCAGACACAGCTGCTGAGTCACCTGGAGGGGTTCAGACCAGAATGACTTCAGCTTGTTCTGGCGGTGGGGATGTTTAATCCTGACCCAGTCCCCTGCAGACAGTGTGGGGGTCTGTACTCTGCGAGAGGCATCAAACCTCCTTTTCATCTGGGCCTGTGAACCTTGGACCCGGGCTCTGACTTTCTGGAGCCCTGGCCTCTCTTGTGCAGGAGCTGGCTCAGCTCTCAAACAGTCCAGTGGTTGCTTTAGCTCGCGCCCGATCATGAGCAGTGCAGGTGACACCCCCGTGGTGGAGTGCTTGGATGCCCGGATGGTCAGGAGAGTTTGGTTGAGTGCGGCACTGAAGGTTTTCCCTTCCTCCAGGCAGGCTCGGATTCCATTTTTGAGGGTTTTATTTAGTCTTTCCACCCCCCCATTACACTCCGGGTGATACACTGCTGTCCTGATGTGTCTGATGGACCGCAGTGCCAGGAACTCTGATAACTCTGCTGATGCAAATTGGGGCCCATTGTCCGTTGTGATGACACTGGGTAGGCCCCATCGCCCAAACAGGTTGGTGAGGCGGTCGATGACTGTGTGTGTGGTGATGGAGCTCAGTTCGACAGCCTCCGGCCACTTCAAATGCAGGTCATGCACCACCAGCAGGTAGCGCGCATGTGCGGGCGCCCCATGGAGCTCCCCACAGAGGTCAACCTGGATATGTTCCCATGGTGCAGATGGCCAAGGGATTGGAGTGAGGGGTGCTGTAGCCGGCTGGCCTGTCTTCCCGCTCAGAAGGCAGCAGGCGCAGTTACGCACCAGCTCCTCTATGTCAGAGTCTATATGGGGCCACCACACTGTATCTCTGCAACGTTGCTTCACCTTGACCACCCCCAGATGCCCCTCGTGCGCCATGTGCAGTATTCCGGCCCTCAGAGTCTCCGGTACAATGGTGCGGTGGCCGTGAGCGAGGCACACAGCCCCCCAGCAGGAGAGCTCATCACGGACCCGGTGGTAGGGAAGCAGATTGTCGTCCACCGTGGCAGGCCAGCCATCTTGGACATAAGCCCGGAGGGTTTTGAGAGTCTCGTCTTCAGCTGAGGCCTGCTGCAGCTCTGCCAGGGTGACTACCGTGCTGAGGGGCCCATGCAGAATGTTGACCCAGTCTTCGTCGTCCTCCAAATCGGGTGTCACCCCACCCGTCTCCTTCGTCACGGAGACCGCTCTGGATAGGAGGTCAGCCGCTGTATTAGCACGCCCCGGCACAAACTTAAGGCTGAAGTTGTACTGATTCAGCCTATCAGCCCACCTCAGCAGTCTGATGGGCCTGTGCCCCGAGCCCCGGGTTGCCAGCAGTGCCGTCAGCGCCTGATGGTCCGTGCGGATGGTGAAAGCCCTGCCGTACAGGTAGACGTGCCAGCGTTCGCACGCCCACAGACAGGCCAGGGCCTCCCTCTCCCCCACAGAGTACTTCTGCTCCGCCGGAGAGAGTGCCCATGAGGCGAAAGCTACAGGGCGTTCCACCCCCTCCTGGACCTGGGAGAGCACCGCACCAAGCGCCACCCCAGAAGCATCACAGGTGACCAAGGTGGGCGCGCTCAGACTGAAATGCGTCAATGTGGGTGGGGACGTAAGCTGCTGCTTGATGGCATGCACGGCCTCATGGCAGGCAGGGGTCCACTCCCACACAGCATCCTTTCTGAGCAGCTGGCGCAGGGGGGCAGTTGAGTCAGAGTAGTGTGGTATGAACCGCAGATAGTAGGTGGCCATCCCCAGGAAAGAGGAGAGATGGGATGGCGACTGCGGGTCTGGCAGGGACAGAATGGCTTCAGTGTGGGACATGATCGGGGCAATACCGTCCTTGGAGAGCCTGAAGCCGAGGAACTCGACCTCCGCAACTCCAAACACGCACTTTTCAGCATTAAGTGTGACCCCCTGCTGTTCAAAACGTTGAAAAACCTGCTCCAGGCGAGCATCGTGCAGCACGGTGGAGGGTGCGTGTACCACTACGTCGTCCAGGTAGATGGAGACCCCCTGGATTCCGGCCAGGATGAGTGACATCTTCTGAAAGCAACTTGGGGCCGATGACAGTCCAAACGCCATGCGTTTATATCTGAAAACCCCCACGTGCGTGACAAACGCTGTGAGGCTCATGCTGGCAGGTGCCAGGCGAGTCTGCAGGTAGCCGTGACGTAAATCCATCTTACTGAAGACAATGGAGCCGTGGAAATGACTAGTAAGCTCCTCGGCCGTGGGTAGAGGGTACTTATCCGGGATGATGGCTTTGTTTACATCCGTCAGGTCGACACAGAGGCGCAGCCCGCCCCCCCGTTTCTTGGCTATCACCAAGTTGGACACCCACGGTGATGCGTTGATTGGTTCAATGACATCCCCCTCCACCAGGCAGCGTAGCTCCGCCTCCACTGCATCACGGAGGGCGAGGGGAATGCACAGCAGTGGCTGGATAACGGGGCGGACAGACAGGTCAACAGTAGGCCGGTGAACAAATCCAGACATGCAGCCCAGCCCTTTAAACAGATGTGGGAAACGGTCGGGCCAGGAAATGGCGACCTGCAGGACATGCAGGCCCCTCGCATCAGTCATAGTAAAGCCCAGGGCGAGGAACAGATCAAGACCCATGATGTTGGCTCCCCTCTGTGTGATGTAGAACTTGGTGTCAGGGGCAAATTGTTGGTCATATCTGACAGGAAGGCGGGCCACACCCAAAGTGGAGATGGGGGAGTGGCCATAACCCGACAGAGCGTTACCTGCTGCTTCCAAAGGCATGTGTTTGAAGAGTCAATCATACGTGCATTTGTTCAGTATTGACACTTTTGCCCCCGTGTCCACCAGGAGCGGTACGCTTGCTCCACCCACACGACATGTGCAATGCTTGAGTGAGGTCTGTGGGCTCTGTATTGTGTTGATTGGAACAACAGCTGTATCTGAGTGGGCAGGAGGGGAGCGACAGCAGCTTGCAAAATGATTCATCATGTTGCAGTTACGACAGCGCTTGCCCACAGCAGGGCATGACTGATCTCTGGTTGCATGTCTAGAGGAGCCACAGTTATTACAGCACTTGGGCCCGCCCTCTCTAAGGCCTCTGTCCACTCTCTGTACATCCCAACTGTCACTCACCACGTCTGCAGCAGCGGTCCCTGCCGTCTCCTGAGCCACAGTCTGAACTGACGGGGCGAATGACGTCACAGGCTCGTGCACAGCGCGGCCCAACTTGCGCACCTCCGATAGAGCCGTTTCCAACTGCTTCCCAATCACTAACGCATCCGCCAGTGTCATGGAGTCTGGCTCCAGTAACAGCCTCTCTCTCAGCTGGTTACAGGACGTTTTCTCTATCAGTTGGTCCACTATAAGTCCATTCTCTAAAACCCCAAAGTCACAAAGCCTAGCCAGCTCGCGCAAGGCAGACACAAAGTGCGCGACCATCTCACCCGGCTTCTGAGCCCTCTGACGAAACTCAAAGCGGTGCATGCGTCGGCTCCTTCCCGTGCTGAAGTGAGACTTTAGGGCCGCGGTAGCTGTAGCATACGAGCCATCCGTTAACGTGAGTGTGGCGAAGATCCGCTGTCCCTCCTGGCCGAGGCAGTGGCGGAGGAGCGCGCACTTCCTATCCTCTTCCAAATCGAGTGCCCCAAAGCCAGCAAATAATCCTCAAACGACCTCTGCCATCGATCCCAGGGAACAGCTGGGTCACTGGGGACGGGTAAAAAAGGTGGCGGCGGCGGCAAAATCAAGTCAGCCATCCTCGCTAAATAGGCTAAATAATCACACCATGTTGCTTGTTTCATGCTCTTTACTTCCCTGCCGTAAACCCACGCTTTTACAACAATGCCGTACATCGGGTGCAGTAACTCTTAAAGGCACAGTAACATGTACCTAAGTTAACAAGGCCAACCAGGCCGTAACATAACGTTATCAGACATAACAACCACCACCAAGCATCCAGTCAGCAATGGGTCGTGCCCAGCCACAACCCATTGCTGCGCAGCAGCTATAATTTTAATTATATTTTATTGGGGATACTGTAATCCTTTAAGGGACCACTCTCATTTGTTTTGAAACCATGCAGTAGCTATAGTAAAGATAAATTAAAATGTGCAATGTGTATACAGTGTTCCTGGCCATGGCATAAGGGGTTATCATACCAGTTTTTTTATAAAGCAGGCTCTGGTAATGTTATACCTTCAAGGATTTTAGTAACCACATACTACTACTGATGTTGTAGAGGTTTTAAAGGCAGCCGTGGGGGACCAGTTCCCACCATCAGCTGTCTCTCTCAAGGGCCTGGCTCAGGTCTTGAAGCTTGCGTTGACACGGGTGTGTCTGCCAGGACACGGTCTAATAATCTCTGAGTACTTCTAATTATCCCGTCCTGTTCCGGACTGCTATTGGCTTCGTCTCCTGAATCACTCTGCATGGGGCGTGGTGTTCGTGGCATAGTTAAGAAGAGCTCATTCTACTTGATGTCATACATCGTCGGCAGGGGCATCACATCTGTCATGATGTCACAGGGCAGCATTGTGATGTCATGGATGGACTCAGGGATGTCATGTGATGGACTCAGAAGGCCCAGAATGTGCCCTGGGAGCTGGCCGGCCCCTGGTGTTGATGCGAAGTCTCCGAAACAACTGACATAATTATTGTTATTGTTATTATTATTGTTATTATTATTGTTATGATTGCTATTATTGTGATTACTATTATTATTATTATTATTATTATTATTATTAGTATAATAATAATAATAATAATAATAATAATAAAGTCTGACATTTAGTCATTTCTGGTCATATCAAAATCAAGACTGAGCAATTACAACATTTTGATCAAACACAAATATAAGTAAAATTAATAACAAAAAAGAAGTCAGAGGTCTAATCATAAATCAAAATCTGATTGATTGTCTGTACTACCAACAGGAAAGACAGATCCTCAAGAACAGATTGGAGAGCAATCGAATCAAGCTGGAGTTAAAATAAATATTGCAGTTGAATTCAGGGAATGTGGGGTATAGGGATATATTTTTTTTTAGAGGAAACTGGACGAAATAGAAGAATATAGTCAGGATAGTGTTTTAGAAGTCCGTTCTGATCCACACTCCATTTCAGAAGGTGGCGGTAATGCACCATAAGTTGTTTGCCAACCGCCATAAAACACTACTAGAAGAAGAAGAAGCTGGCCTGAGTTTGAAGTTCCTGCGCGGGTTAAAGCATGAAGATGTTCACTTTTTGGCTCTCATCGGATGGTCTCATGGGATTAGCAGTATATTCAACTAAAGTAAGCAGGAAAGGTAAGTCCACTACTAGTAACAAATGAGGTTAGACCAGCCAAATCTGTGTTTTTAAGTCGCGCAAAGTGACGCTAATGGCGTTAGCATTAACGTTAGCATTGAGCTAACGCTAATGTTATGGGCTACGATTGCAACTGTTGTTACTGTTAGCCTACATTACTAACGTGATTATAGGTACAGGACACACTGGGCTGATGTACCACAGCCTGCCAGTTAACTTTCAGACCATGTCCGGCTAATTTGAATGAGTTTAGACTTATTTTAGTTTAAAGTGTGTTGTTACTAGTTCGCTTGCTAGCTAGGAGTTCTCTTCACAATGCATGGCTTGCAGAAATGGAAATTCTGGGCCAAACTCAATTTATTTGGTGCAGGGTAATGGATAGCACAACTTAGTTGTGTCTTCTGATTTACTTCTCAACATGTGCTCATTAGCTCAGTGTCTATCAAAGTGTTTGTATGCAAAATGAGAATGTAGTGGGTAGCTTCAGCAGCACACATTGCTGTGTATTAATGTGTAAATGTATTCTTGTTAAGTTAGCTAAGAAAGCAGTATGATGAAACAGTATGAGATTTTGGTTGATTAAATTGATTGAGGACAAGGATGTTTGTACTCTATAGACCAGGAAATAACTGGGAGCCTGTAAGATGTTTCCCACCTGCTGCTGCAGTGTCCTCCCTGAAATCCATCCACAGCTTTCCCCTTACCCCGCTCGCCGGACGCTTCTGGCTCATACTGAGCGCATTAGCGCCCGGCGAATGCAACCCATTTCACATATTAAATTTTGCCATTTTCACGTCTGGGTCTAAAATCCCGGCTCCTACCTGAGTCTTCACGTGAAGTGAAGACGCTATCCGATGTCAAACATCCTCTTCTTTTAATGACACCTAGTTGTTGCATCCAAAATGTTGCATAAAATCCACTTTTCTGTCGCTCAAAAACCGAAAACCATGTATCTGGAGCACCGCCCCTTCTTCTTCTCTGATCTGAAGCAACCCGGAACAATGACTTCCGGGTTGCTCGAGGTGCTCCAAATAAATGCTTTTCGGTTTTTGAAAGACAGAAAAGTGGATTTTATGCAACATTTTGGATGCAACAACTAGGTGTCATTAAAAGAAGAGGATGTTTGACATCGGATAGCGTCTTCACTTCACGTGAAGACTCAGGTAGGAGCCGGGATTTTAGACCCAGACGTGAAAATGGCAAAATTTAATATGTGAAATGGGTTGCATTCGCCGGGCGCTAATGCGCTCAGTATGAGCCAGAAGCGTCCGGCGAGCGGGGTAAGCTTTCCCCCACCTGGATTTCATCTGTCTCCCTCTGCCTCTATGCTTCAGGTAAAATCTATTAGACTTCTGAGTACAAACTTGCTTGAATGATTCATAATTCACTGTATGAGAGAGTGACTGAGACGCTTTTATAGAAATGTCAGAGAAACCTGTATGTAAGTCATGCCTTTGCATATCTTTGCCAACAGCTACAGTGTGTCTAGCCACATATGTTCCGCTGTTCTCTGTTCCTCTGTGATCCACTCTGAACTCGCGTCACACAGCATAGCATAAGGAAATTGGGGAGTCAAGTGTTCAAAACTCTCTGCTACCAGTAGGGCTGCACGATATATCGTTTACACATCGACATTGCGATGTGCGCATGCGCGATAGTCACATCGCAGGACGTGCGATGTCAAAAGCAAATTAACTCGTCATGTTGCTTGATAAACTCTCACTTTAGGGGAGGCTACTGAGTGAAATGCAGGCTCTCTCAAAGGAGAGAGACGCCCCGCTACTGTACTCACTCATTTAGTGCTTAGCTTCAACACAACAAACATGCACAGAGAGCTCAATTGAATTATCTTTTGCTTATGTTGCGTTGCTGACAGACAGTAGCCCGTCTGTAAACGATGTGGTTGCGGAGGCGGACTTGTCCACAGTTTGCAGCGCACTCGCATACAGCAGGCTGGCTGCTGTAACTCAACATGTCCGTGGAGTGGAGATATTTACTCTTGAAACACCAAAAAGCAAGACCGCAACTTATGACACGAAGGCTGATTACTGATAAGTTGTCCGTGTTATCACTGTGGCTGTCTCTCCCCTTCAAGTCTCTGATGTTGCATCACATGATAGCAGTAACGTTACGGTAGAGTTAATCATACATACATAGCGACTTATTTACACAAAACATGTCAGTGAAAATAAAAAGAGAAGAGGCATATCTGGGCAATTAAATGTATATTTATTACTTTTCACGAATGAATAGTTTGTCACCGGTCGGCTGCATGTGAATCCTCGTCTCTCTGTACTGCCAGCCTTGATGCGGAGTGTACCACTTGGTCGTTTCTGGAGGGGGTTTCCGGGAGGTCAGACCAAGTGTGTAAAGTGGCAGGGGTGTTTCATTGTTGATTTATTGAAACGTTAGAAGAACGAAAGAAGTTGAAAGCAGTGATTATAATCAATGAAATCTAATGTTTTTCTGCAAATAGCATCATTGGGAGGTAGATTCTGGCACTCAATATTAGGGGTGGGCAATATATCAATTGTATATCAATATTGTGATATGAGACTATATGGTCTTAGATGTTGGATATGGTAATATGGTGATACAGCATACATGTTGTCTTTCCCTGGTTTTAAAGGCTGCATTACACTAAGTGAAGTGTAGGCTAGTGACATTTTAAAGTAGAATGTCATAACTTACTCACTTTTTCATGTATGTAGCCTAAGTCATGGAAATCCATTGGTCAAAATGTGTATGCACCCTGATAGATGACGTTCTGAGGCCTACAGTATAGGCGACAGCCCAGTGGTTGAGAAACATTAAAATACCTAATTTCCCCTCCAAAATCAGATGGACTCTACAAAATCATCCCAATCATTCTAGAAGTATTCTTTTCTTTAAAATAGAGCTATTCTGGTAATCTGGTGAAAATCTGTATTTTTTCATATCGCAATATATATCGCAGGGGCAGGGAATATCGCAATGTCAGTTTTTTCCAATATCGTGCAGCCCTAGCTACCAGTCTCCGACGTCCAATCACAGATCCAAAGATATAATAATATCCCTATGGAAGCCAGTAGTTTAGGCGGCGGTTTTAATGATATTCCTGCATGAAACAACCTTTAAAAAGCAGTCTTTCCACAGCCTGTGCTGAATTTACAGCAGGGTGTTTGATCTCACTATCATGGTGCATGCGTCTGAGCAAACATACAACATTGCAGTCACACGGATACGGCAGCACATTGATCAAATCATCAAATCAAGTGTTGAACTTGAATGATTTGTGTCTTGTAAGGACATACAGGCTAGGCACCACAAATATGGTGCATGACAGAAATAAAACTGATCTATCTAGTATCTATCCAGTGCACCTGGGAAGTAAAACTTCATGAAATATTATTATATCTTTGGATCCGCGATTGGACGTCGGAGACGGGTAGGAGAGCGTTTTGAACACTCTACTTCCCCAATTTCCTTATGCTACGCTGTGTGATGCTAGTTGAGAGTGGACCACAGAGGAACGGAGAACAGTCAGGCTGGGGACCTTCAACCTGCCTCTCGTCTCAACATGATGGAGCCCAGCAGATACAGGTAGAGCTGTTGTGTGGTGTGTTTCATTTCATGTTCACATGGATGACCAACAGAAGTTTGATGACCACTATTGACAAAGGCGCATTATCTCACAACACTACTATAGACGGTTTTCACAGAATGGCCAGTCCTCCACTTTAATGATTTTTTTAATGCAACAGGAAGTGAGCTGGGGTTCAATTTAGAATGTTTTTGTTGTCAAGTTAAAACCATTTATAATAAGGCATTATGACTGCATACAACCACACATAACATTACACTGCGTCATTGTATGGTAACACACTTGTCTGCTATCTTGTCTCTTGTGTCTGCTTCCAGGGCCAACCAAGTGATGCATCTGCCTCCCCCTCTGTCCAGCCAATGGACACGTCCACTGCCATCCACTCCAACTCCTCACACCTCTTCTGCCCAGTCTGAGGACAACAGCCCATGCTGGACCCAAGTAAGAAAACATCTGCATCTCACACTGGATATGCAGTACAAGCAACTTAAAAAAAAATCTACTCCAAATTACAGGATTATTATTAACTTGTTGGATTAAATGTGGATGCAGGGGAATGTGATTGGCTCATTGTTGTTATACAATCTCTTTACTTCCACGGTGATAGACAGCTTGAAGTCTGGCATTGTAAGCGTGTATCTAACTTCTGTATCATGATGTACTTACTGCCGGGCACATTATAGAGAGCCAAAGTGAACGTCACTTCCTGCCTTTCTCTCGGTACGAGCATCTGGAAAAATATGAATGGGGGTGAATGGTGAGAGACAATACTTTTTTGATCCCGTTTGAATTCTGCCACGGGGTACACATGTACATTTGTCAATTTAAAAGATAACTTTGCAAGTCAAGAAAGTCGCAGTTTGTTCTGAAACTGAAACGTAAGGTTTAGTTTTGTCAATCAACTACATCTCTCGTGTCTCACAATACGTCACACCATCAACAACGTGGACTGGCAGGAGAGATGTCACTTATGCGACTGGTTGTGCATAGTCTTTCTGATTTTATAACTTATAGTGGCACAGTTTTACCACAAACTGCGACTTTCTTGACTTGCATGGTTATCTTTTAAATTGACACAAAATTACATTTGTACCCCGTGGCACAATTCAAACAGGATCAAAAAAGTATCGTCTCTCGCCGTTCACTCCATTCATATTTTTTCAGATGCTGGTACAGAGAGAAAGGCAGGAAGTGACGTTCACTTTGCCTCTCTATATAATGTAAATCCAGCTTACAGTCCCTGGCTGGCTCACTATGCTGCTTCCCAGCCGGGGAGAAAGGCGCTGCCGTCATGCCGCCAGGAATGAGCCATGAACCGCGGATGGGACATTGTGAATAGCGATATTCTACAATGAGAGTTATGAAAAGCCAATTAAATTACATAGGCCTTTGTATTAACATTAATCCAAGTAATCTTTTGCATGCTTATCTGCACAGATATGGACATTTCTGGTGATCTGTGCCTCCTTGTGCTGTTTGATGCCTGCCCGGTAGTGATGCGCGGGTCACCCAGAACCCGCCGGGTCCCGCGGGCTGGGCCGCCCCGCAGGCGGGCTGGGTTGGCAAATTATGAAAATATCGCGGGTGCGGGCGGGGCAGGCTCAGAACGTGACAAAGCAACATTATTAAATAATTTAGAGCAATGAAACACGCAGAGTAATTAACCTTAAAGACGTTAACTCTCTCTCGCATGTAGGTACACACAATCAGACAGACTCCTGCTGCACTCTCTATAGCCTACATGGAGTAAAGAAACGCTTCAATGAGGTAGCCTATGTGCTCTCAAAACAAACACTTTGGAAGGATTATTCGCTGTAATTATTATTTGAAGTGTCCATATAATGCCACCGCAGATTTTCTGTTGTGGACTCGACTGTGATCTATTTGTCAACTTTACTGCAACGTGAGTAGGCTGTGAACAATTGAGTGCGCATGAGGTAATTAAAAGAAATCAGACAGCGAGTCTGGCCGTATCTGCAAGCCGTGTGCGCACCTGCTGCACTACTACGTTTAGCCTACTACTGCAACAATTGAGAGCGCATGAGGTAATTAAAAGAAATGGGGAAGAATAAGAACTGTTTCTGTAGCCTGCCTAGTGCCTACCTCTATACCTGCTACCTCCATTTGAAACACTGCGCGGTCACGCCATCCGCACTTTGGGGAAGCGTAGTCGGTCGTGCTATCTGAAGACCATGGATTAATTGAAGAAAGACCGACATGAAAGCAGCAGCGCAACTCATCCAGAGCAGGCCTAGGCTACAACTGTTGTCGCGCAGGGCAGCATGTGAGTGTCTGTGTGTGTGTGTGTGTCTGTGTGAGAGAGAGAGAGGGGGGAGAGAGACAGAGTTATTAGCTGCTTTGCACACCTTGGAAGCTCTGCTGTGCTCCTCCTGCGTCCGGAGACATATTACATTAAATTGGCCGTTGCGGGCTGCTGGGTTGGGCTGGGTTCGGAATTTTCAGATATTTTAACGGGGCGGCCGGGGCGGGCTGGCTCCGATGACGGGTTGGGTTGGGGCGGGCCTTAAAAAAACCTGACCCGCGCATCACTAGAAAGTAGACATCATTATTGTAGTAAGCTAAATTATTTCATACTTGTAAAATAAAACTAGAGAAATTATTCCATTTTCGATTTGGGTCTTTTGAGAGGGGGGTGGGTCGTTCTCGCGTGGGATCCTTACGTCACCTGACAACTTGGTTTTCACTTTGAAAAACATGTCAAAGAAGCTGTCTGAGAGAGCCAAGTCATTAAAAAAATCGATCCTAACCCCTAAACTAAAAAGATTATTGCTCCTAAGGGACCCTAAAGCTGCGTTCACACCGACCTATTAAAGTTTTTCGCTGGCATCGAAAATACGCTCTCCGCCCGGGATGAAATATCCCAGCTCGAGCTAAATTACGCTGGCATTAGTCGCTCCCTGTTCAACGCTGATTGGCTGCCGTGTGAGAGTGTGTCAAATATCACACTGGCTTGGAACAAACCGCTGGTTATTGTGTGGCAACAAACCGCATTGACAGCTGACATGAAGGCTACGTTCACACAGCCAGCCTTAGTGCTTGAATCTAATCTTTTCCCACCTAAGTGACTCAGGTCAGTCTTTTTTATGACTGTGTGAACAGTACAAGTCACATTGAAAGTTACTTTTTTAAAGACGACCTGGGCTACTTTCAAATGTGGAAAAACATCAGATTCGAATCTGATGTTTTGGAATGTGACTCCGGTGTGAACAGACATCTTGCCCATATCTGACTTAATGCTTCAATGTGACTTTTACGTCATTCCAGAGCGACATTCGTCACTATTCTGCACTGGCGGGAGGAGGGAGGACCAGATTGTGATTACAAACATGGAGGACAGCTGCGAGGGAGGTAATCAGTGGAGGAACAGTGAGGTTTTAGACCTCATAAGTATTAGCAAGAAGTAGCAGCTATTGCTCCACAGAAAGCCATTATTAAAAAAAAATCTAAAGGCTCTCTTTCTCCTCTTCCTCGCTATCATCTGCACCTATATGACGGCACGGTGGCTCAGTGGTTAACACTGTTGCCTCACAGCAAGAAGGTCCCGGGTTCGAACCCCGGTCCGTCCCAGGTCCTTTCTGTGTGGAGTTTGCATGTTCTCCCCGTGTCCGTGTGGGTTTTCTCCGGGTGCTCCGGTTTCCTCCCACCATCAAAGAAAGACATGTATGTTAGGGTTAATACTCCTGGCTGTCAGTGCCCCTGACCAAGGTACTGGCAAAATAACTGGAGTTGGTCCCCGGGCGCTGCACAGTGGCTGCCCACTGCTCCTAGTTCTAGGAAGGTTCCTAGTAGAGGATGGGTCAAATGCAGAGGATGGATTTCCCCAAGGGGATAAATAAAGGATAACTTAACTTAACTATATTCCCTGTCTTCCACTGCACAATAACTTGTAAATTGAACCGTAAACAACAGATGAAACAACATCGTCAGCTACCGCCATGTTTACTGCTGTCTTCTTCTGGGTTTATGTAGAACAGCAGTGTGCTGCACATGCGGGTCACTTCAGGTCCGCGACCTGTTCACACTGGAGTCTGATATGGGCCACTTTTAAAAAGTCTGTGTGAACAGCCACACAAAAAATCAGATGTGAGCAACAAGTCAGATTCAAGCACTAATGTTTGCTGTGTGAACATAGCCGAAATGAAGTCTGTACTAGCTCACGTTAGGAGCACGCTGTTAGGCTTAGCTTGTAAACAACTACAGTGGCTCGTAGTGGACAAATATCATGACATTGCGTAACGTTATAGCCCCCAGATGTCCGTCAATTATTGTGCCTGTTGACGAGCGATTTAAACAGAGCGACAGAGTGATTCCATAGGGTTGAATCAAGCGACAGAGAGAAAAATAAATATCTCGGTGTGAACACAGCTTTAGGAGCAAGAAATAAATGAGCACAGAATGATTAAAAAATAAGGAGGCTCTAGTTAGTCTCAAGAGATCAGAATGAGCAACAGATTTTTTTGCTATGGTTAGATGGATAACAGTGAAACTATGATCAATATAGTATTTTTTCTATGTTCTCCAATTGTGTTAACTATTAACTACTACTAACTTAACTACTTTATTCAGAATTGACATCACAACATACGTTTACTTGCATTTCACTTATGGTTATCCGCTTGTGTAAAGTAAAGTAAAGGTAAAGTCCCACTGATTGTCACACACCTGAGTGTGCGAAATTTGTTCTCCGCATTTGACCCATCCCCTGGGGGAGCGGTGAGCGGCAGCAGCACCGCGCTCGGGAATCATATGGTGATCTAACCCCCCAATTCCAACGCTTTGATGCTGAGTGCCAAGCAGGCAGGCAAATGGGTCCCATTTTTATAGTCTTTGGTATGACTCGGCCGGGGATCGAACTCACAACCTCCCAGTCTCAGGGCGGACACTCAAACCACAAGGCCACTGAGCTGGTGTAAGCACACAAATTGAAATATATCATGAAACGACAATGGTTTAAGCAAGTGTACTCAAACTTTTGACTGAGTAATGGCTAACTTAAGTTCTGGCCAAGGGACAACAGTTGGAAATTAGCCATCTGGCTAACACTGTCACATTGACAGTGATGTTATGTGCACTGTAGTGCGAAAGCATGTGAACTAAGCACAAGGCCAAAACACATGCTGTGTGGCACTAAAAATCATTTTCCAAGGTTGGCAGGTCTGCTGTAGCAAGAGTGAGCAAAATCTCAGAACACTGGCAATTGTACAGGAAAGAGGAAATGTCACAATTAAAAAAAAAAAAGATAGTGGAATATCCTCAACTGTTATGTACACAAGGCTGAATTAATTCAGTGATAAGCTCAGTGTCTTCTTGCCCCTAACTGTAACTTCTGTTCCAGCTACTAATGTTGGAGAAGACTTGCTGCACTCACTCTCCCGGGATGAAATCAACAATCTTTTTCCCGGTCCTGAAAACTTCCTGAGGCTGTATGGCACCTTGTGATGTGAGACAAAAGGGTCAGTGCAGGGAGCACGTCAGTGCAACACCAGCCCCCTGCAGGAAGCACCAGCACCCCAGTGCAACACCAAGATCACAGTGATAACATGTATGTGGTATTGCATTTAATATACTGTATGCATCTGTGAGTCTTTGGATGAAAACGTTAGGCCACGCAACAGCTTTAGTGTCTGTCCAGGGATCTTAGTATTCCATTCATTTGTAAGTGTTTGGAAACCTAATATTTCCCAATACTTTTTTCTTCTGATGTAACCTGCAGCCAGCACCCAAGTGCCATGCCGATCTGAAACCAGCAATGCCAGTCACCTGCAATGAGCACCGCAGAGCAACGCCAGGATAGCAGTGATGAAACATGTATGTATTTTTTAATACTCTGTATGCAATATTGCAACAATACATTAGCCCACAGTCCACATACCTTTTGTTTTTGGGTCATGGTTTCACTACGCATTTTATGCATAAGGAGAAAAAAATGCTTCCATTTCTAAAATGGAAGCATGGAAAATGGAAATGCTTATTAGCAAAAAATCTATTTCTGGTCTATAATATGAAAGTATAAAAAAACACTTGCAAATGTAAAAGTGCTTCTTAGTAGGGCTGAACGATTTGGGTAAAAAATCTAATTGCGATTTTTCTGACCGATATTGCGATTTCGATTTAATTTCGATTTTTTTTTTAATCAAGTTTCAGTGCAATATTAACTGTAATAAATGTAAAACACAATGGAGCATTTGCCTACCACATTCAAACATCACAATCAACAAACTGCTCTATATTATAATGCAAGGATGAGAACTTGGATAAGAATTCCTTCCAGCAACATTTATTTGCTTTTAAACAACAGCTGCAATTCTCTCTGTGTCTCAGTCTTTAACAATACAAACAAAACAAAAAGCACCAGCATCGCTGCAGCTCTTGAAGTAACTGCCCAAGGATCGCTTGGCCTTTTTTGCAGCCGATGGCCTGGCTCCTTCCTGTGCTGCACTTTGAGGCACAGCAGCAGCATCTGGGGGTGATGGCAGCCCTCTTCTCCTGCAAAACACAGACACAACTGTTAAGTTTCACATTAATGCAATTCACAGCACACACATTCATTCACACATCAAATACGGGGCACAGGGCAGGCTATATACACACGCAGTGTTTCAGTGAAGCCCTATTTTGCAAGGAAAGCCAGGGGAGAGAGGGGGAGGATAAGGAGAGAGGAGTGGGAGAGGAGAGAATTAATGCAAGTTACCTTTAGTGCCACCTGCACTTGTTCCATCTCTCTCTTCACCCGGGCCTTGATTTGTGGGACATTCTCTGCACTTATGTAGCTTGTTTGCAACTTTTCTGAAAAACAAAATAATTAACCAAATTATTCTATAAGTACTACATGGCTGTATTGCATTTTTAAGATTGGAACTAATTATAGATGATGTAGGAGGGAGAGAAAGTAGGGAGGAGAGATGGGGAGGGAGAGAGCAGAACGCTGGGAGAGAGGACATTAGCTACTACAGAATCATTCCATTTCCCAGACTGACAATATATTGGCTATATAATATATTGGGGGAGGTGAAGAGGGGCATTTAGACATTACTGTAGGCTTACCCAGGGCCGATCCTGGCCATTTGGGTGCCCTAAGCGTAATTGTTCTGTGGTGCCCCCCCCCCCCCCCCCCGTAAAACTTTCAATAACTGTCAAACGAAAGACTGCAAAATCATTAATTATGAACGATACTAGTGTATCTCACATTTCATTACATGTGGGAAACAAACAATTGTTAGAATTACTGTACATGTCAGCAAACAAGTGATTGTTAAACTGTACATGCAAGCAGGGGCGGACTGGGATCATAATTCAGGCCGGGCATTAGATACCAAGCAGGCCAGGCCGATACAGGCCGACGTGCGTGCCGGCGTCCGAAGGGCGGCGGCGAAAAATTTGGGCTGTTTGAAGCCCAATTTGGGCCGTTTGAAGCCAGATTTGGGCTGTTTGAAGCCAGATTTGGACCGTCTGAAGCCCGATTTGGGCCAGTTGAAGCCAGATTTGGGCCAGTTGAAGCCAGATTTGGGCCGGTTGAAGCCAGATTTGGGCCGCTTGAAGCCCAATTTGGGCCGTTTGAAGCCCAATTTGGGCCGAGTCCAATTTTACAATGAGATGCACCCTGAATAAAGTAATAAAACCACTAGTAAACCAGTAGGCGGCGCCTGGCCTGCTGTTCAGTGAGTGGCCTGACTGAGGGCACCAAAAAAAAAAAAAAAAAATTTTTTTTTTGGTGCCCTCAGTCACGTGATGCCCTACGCAGTCTGCGTACTCTGCGTAATGGGTTGGAGCGGGCCTGGGCTTACCAAGCTAACGTTACAATACAAGTAGCCTACTGCATTCAGGCAGAGTCAGACTGATAATGTTAAGTGAGAGGGGAAGAGGACATGTAACGTGAGCTAGCCAGTTAGGGCTAGCAAGCTAACTTTACTAGCTAAATGAGCTATCTCCTTAGGGAGAGAGCTAGCGTTAGTAAAGTTAACTTGCTACGTTGCTAGCCCTAGCTGCTAGGCTAAATAACGTACCGATGGCGAGGTGTAGTCTGTGGTGAAGCACTGGAGTCTGGTCCATCTGTTGATTTCCATAGCTTTTATGACGTTTGAAGCGTTGTCGGCACCGCGCTTGCTTAACACTGTCTAACTAACCGATGCTCTAAATCCAAAGTAGTTCCAGCCTTTCTTCGGTGCTAAATCATCCGGCGGCCGCTTCTTGTTCTTGTTCGGCTGAAGCTATTACACTTCCGAGTCTTGTTAGATAGCTGCCCTTCCATTGTAGAGAATCCAGTCAGTGGCGCACTATTAAAAATCCAGTCAGAGTGAATAATGTGTCAACTTTTGTAAAGTTCGCTAATCGGCTCGCTAGCTATATTCTGCAGACTGCTGCAGCCATGGGGCTGCAGCTAGGTTTCTCCTCCTCCATCCAGGCACGTTTGATGCTGGTGCTGCTGCGTAAACATACGTCCGTCTACTACGGCGTGCTGCTGCTGCGTAACGACGTCACGTAACGTGTACCTACATGCAGTCATGTCACATGTTAAATCGAAGCCTTTGCGATTAATCTAATTGCGTTGTTTCAAATCTCGGTTTCGATTTAAATTCGATTAATCGTTCAGCCCTACTTCTTAGCCATGACTACTTGTAGGATAACCTAGGTAATAACATTACGAGACATTGTACATTTTATTTTCGAAGCAAATAGATAGCCGGAGCTACTTTCCTGATAAAACAGGAAATGTCCGGGAAAGTAGTCTCTTATGGGGTTGTGTTTCTGTGGCTTTCTCTTTAAAGCTGGAGTGAGTACATTTACAATTGCTGGAGTGAGTACATTTACAATTTGTTTATATAAACAAATGTCCATTACGTTCAAGGCATTGCCAAACAAGTTCCCACAATGCTGTATTTCTCAATATACCAGAGTTTTCAATCCGACACAGTCGTGCCCGACAGGTAGAAAACTCAGGTATACTGAGAAATGCACAGAGAGAGTTATGTGGTGCAGATAGGCTTAATCAGCATTGTGTGAAGTCGTTTTGCAATAGCTGAATATGTGCATAACATAAACATTCGTTTATGTTATGCACTCCAGCTTTAAGCAGCGAGGCCCAGTTCCATGTCTTTACGGTGAGACTTGTGCAGTATATTGGATACTGCATGCCTACATTATGTTTTGTACTTTGTCATTTTCACAATGACATAAGGAGAAGTGTTCACACTGTGATTTTTGTTTTAAGAGTCGCTTTATTGAAACTTGGTTTCAGTATCTGGTCAGCAAAGAAATTATACAAAATCTTTTTCTCCGATTTGATGTATAATGATTGTTTTAACTGTGATGGTTTTTCTAATTGGTAGTTTTCTAATCTTTTACATTGACTTTTGTCATCTAGGTTTCAGAAGACCCAAACGGTTTCCTGCGCCAACAACCTCTATCATCTCCAGTTGTGGTCATCAGTGAGGAAAACTGCATGATCGCCATGGGAGCATGCCAGTGGCGACCTTCGAAAGAGATCGGTTGAAAGAGGGACTTGTCTACCCGATGGCATATTATTATGTCCTACACCTCACTTACTCCAAGTGTGACTCAACAGTGCTCTCAGTACTGCAAGCTGAGATCCACCATGATGCCATCCGTGATGGACATTCAACCCCTTCCTACAAAAAGCCTATGGGCGAATGGAAGGCCTTCATGAGTGAGGTGAGTGTGAGAGAGTGAGGGACAGGCAAATGGAAGGCCTTCATGAGTGTTCTTTTTTTGGAGGAAAAATATATATTGGTCTGCCATCAC
Source organism: Poromitra crassiceps (assembly GCF_964638095.1). Classification (NCBI taxonomy): domain Eukaryota; kingdom Metazoa; phylum Chordata; class Actinopteri; order Beryciformes; family Melamphaidae; genus Poromitra; species Poromitra crassiceps. The sequence goes on along the minus strand of NC_139629.1, from coordinate 51,011,027 downwards.
TGTAGAAATGTCTTAAAACCTTGTCAATTGTTGTCTGAGCTTCAGTTCTGTGTTGTAACAGTCATGTTCTGCCATTTCACATTCAAGACCTTTTAAATGTGTTATTTTTTCGATGTGAATATATATGTTCTCAATCATGATGTTCATTTACGCTGAGTTAAAAATAATTTGCGTGCTTTTAAAAGAAATAATTTTATGTTACAAGCATGTGACATTGTGTCCATGTGGGGGTGTGCGAAGAGTGCTCCAAGTGGTGCTCTGCTTTAACTCCCTGTCGTGGGCGTCCCCCCCCCCCTCCTCTCTTTCACTCATTCAGAGCTTCAACACAACAAACATGGCTGCTGTGAGCCCATACGGTCTTGTCTTGGACATGGACAGAGCGAAATATGGGATTATTTTGCTTACGTTACATTGCTGACAGTGACAGGGACTGACACTACATAGCCCGTCAGTAAACAATGTTTAAAAGTGCGGAGGCGAACTGGCGAAGGGAGCTGACCAAACGCCGACAAACATCCCGACTTAAAAGAGCAACAGGTTAGCGAATGTGATCGATAACCTAATTACATTCCCTCAAATAAGTTTTTTATTTTGTGACGAGCAAACATTTTTCACCGTCAGTTTGACGAGGAAATGTGCTCAGTACGAGCGACCCTCTGCCAAGTAACATTATTGAGTCATGACGCTGTTTATTTAATAGGGTGATCTGGTTGTAAAAATAAAACATTTACATCAGAAAGACATTGAAAGCAGTGATTGATAAATGAAATCCAATGTTTTTCTACAAATTGCATCATTGGGAGGTTGATTCTGGCACTCAATATTAAGGGTGGGCAATATATCGATTTTATATCAATATTGTGATATGAGACTATACATGGCAAGGCTGTCCAAACCCTTTTGAATGGGGGCCAGATTTGATAATGTGAAAATACCTGGGGGCCAGCTACTTTCTGTTGTATCTGAATTCTGTTGAATTGATACAGTACATAGAAGTTATGGCAAACTTAGTCTCGACGCCAGACCCATGAGAGTTCTTACGCTGATACACTAGGTTACTGCATGCTGCAGAGCTCTCTCTGGGTCTGGGACACTTTCCCTCAGAGGGCTGGTTATGGGAGGGAACCGTTCACTTGGCCAGTCATATGCCAGTGATGGCTTCAGTCCTCTCCAATCAGTAACGACTTTGCGATCAGACAACACGGGAGGCGCAGCCCATTTGCTCTCTCATCGGTGCTACGACCTGTCACTCATTCAATTTCAACCCGCCTTCAAAACCAGCAGTGGCTGTTAACTGGCACAGACTCACTTATGTAGTATACGGAGCGCAGCGATTCAACGTAATATTTGAGTCTGGGGAGAGACTATGGCAAACTAAGACAGATGGAATTGAATGCTTATGGGAGAGGAGAGTGACTGCTGTGAGGAAGATGTTGAAGATGATGATGGCTAAGACACATCCTTGTTTTACTCCTACTTTGACGTAGAAGGGTCAGACTGTTGTCCACTTATTTGAACGTGGGCTTGCATGCCGTCATGAAATAGCTTTAGAATGGAGAGGAATTTGGGTGGGACTCCAAATCGACTGAGTAGGTCCCAGAGTAGCTTTTGATTTACTGTGTCGAATGCCTTCGAGAGATCAATGAAAGCCATATACAGGTCCTGCTTATGTTCTCTGCACTTCTCCTGGATCCAGGCAGTGGTGGCCGATACAAATTGGCACTGACCTCAAACTATCCAATCAGACAAAAGTTGACATTTTCTCGGAAACGGAAGGTCAGATCGAGATGCCTATAAAGGACTATAATATATTTTCTCACCCCAAATCCATCCATGAGTCTCTACGAGTTACAGTTGCAGAGATACGTCCGCCCTGCATGCAGGACTACAGGAGAGACATAGAGGACAGCGAAGTTGGGGGTTTAAGTCACTGATCAAACACTCGATTTCAGTGATTGCTGTCAGAATATAGAGCCATTTAACACTTATTTTAACACAAAAACATTGCTGAATGTACCTTTAATGTGATAATCTAATTTCTTACGTTCTGAAAATAAATCCTGTTTTCTAAAATTCTGTATTCAATGTTGATTTTTTTCTTTTTGTGATACGAAAGTTTTGACATCAACCAGATTTAAATTTCTACCCATGTCTAGCCAACATTGGAGGCTGATGCCTAGCCAACGTTGGAGGCTGATGTCTAGCCAACGTTGGGTTTTGATGTCAACCCCAACCAAAATTCTGTGTCTATATAACGTTGGAGGCTGATGCCTGGCCAACGTTGGAGGTTGATGTCTACTCAACATGGGGTTTTGACGTCAACCCCAACCAAAATTCTATGTCTATCCAATGTTTGAGGCTGTCTATCCAACGTTGGAGGCTGATGTCTAGCCAACGTTGGAGGCTGATGTCAGCCCAAAGTTGGGTTTTGACATCAACCCAATTTTCATTCTCAACCAAACTTCTACATCTATCCAACGTTGGAGGCTGATGTTTATACAACGTTGGGGGCTGATGTCTGCCCAACGTTGGGATTTGATGTCAACCCGATTTTAATTTCCAACCAAAATTCTACATCTATCCAATGTTGGATGCTGATGTCTAACCAACGTCAGAGGCTGATGTCTATCCAACGTTGGAGGCTGATGTCTTGCAAACGTTAGGTTTTGACGTCAACCAGATTTTCATTCTCAACCAAAATTCTACATCTATCCAACGTTGGAGGCTGATGTCTATACAACGTTGGGGGCTGATGTCAGCCCAACGTTGGGATTTGATGTCAACCCGATTTTCATTTCCAACCAAAATTCTACATATATCCAACGTTGGATGCTGATGTCTAACCAACGTCAGAGGCTGATGTCTATCCAACGTTGGAGGCTGATGTCTTGCCAACGTTGGGTTTTGACGTCAACCAGATTTTCATTCTCAACCAAAATTCTACATCTATCCAACGTTGGAGGCTGACGTCTATACAACGTTGGGGGCTGATGTCTGCCCAACGTTGGGATTTGATGTCAACCCGATTTTCATTTCCAACCAAAATTCTACATATATCCAACGTTGGATGCTGATGTCTAACCAACGTCAGAGGCTGATGTCTATCCAACGTTGGAGGCTGATGTCTTGCCAACGTTGGGTTTTGACGTCAACCAGATTTTCATTCTAAACCAAAATCCTACATCTATCCAACGTTGGAGACTGACGTCTATACAACGTTGGGGGCTGATGTCTGCCCAACGTTGGGATTTGATGTCAACCCGATTTTCATTCCCAACCAAAATTCCACATCTATCCAATGTTGGATGCTGATGTCTAACCAACGTCAGAGGCTGATGTCTATCTAACGTTGGACGCTGATGTCTTGCCAACGTTGTGTTTTGACGTCAACCCGATTTTCATTCTCAACCAAAATCCAACGTCAGTTCAACGTTGGAGTCCAACGTCGATATGACGTTAAACTGACGTCCCGTGCCAGCTGGGATGGGAATTCACACCGGCATGCGCCGGGGACAGCAGTGTTGGAGAGGAGACACATTGAAATAAAGAGTTCATTGAGGAGAACACGTTGTCTTTCGTATTTTCTGCCATAGGCATTCATTTTGTAAAAAAAAAATATATATATATATATAAGTATTAATATGATCGATAATCGATAATTGATCGTAAATTTTCACCGATTATCGATTATGGAAAATTTTCAAAATGAACATCCCTACCGGACAGCCAACTGTTGAGGATCAGAAGAATTTGCAGGACTGACTCTGTTTTTGAACAGAAGGCGTCTGAGCTCTGCGACCGCTTTAGCATTAAGGGCTACAATAGTAGAGACTTGAATAATAGCCTCCAGAGGGTGAAGAGCCTTAACAGACACGACCTGCTGTTGCCTAGAACCTCCTCCACCCATGATTTTAATATTGTATGCGCCACCACTTTTTCTCCTGCATCTCAGGAAATTAAGAAATGTATTTTACAACATTGGCATATACTGCGTAGCGACCCCCTAGTGGTCCATGTATATGTAAAACCCCCCATTTTTGCCCAGAAACGTGCTAGGAACCTGAGAGATAGGTTAGTTAGAGCTGACTCCTACACACGTCCTTTTCATTTTCTGTCAACTTTACCCAATGGGAACTTTCCTTGCTCCAATTGTGTTCAATGTAATGCGATGATCAGAGGAGAGTTCTTCTACCACCCTCACTCTGGTCAAAAGTGTTCTATCAAAAGTAGAATTTCATGTAAAGTGTAAAGTGCAAAATATAGAGAGACAAAGAGAACGTCACTTCCTGCTTCAGCACTGTACCAGAGATTTTCCTCCGCAATTTATTTTCCGTAAAATTTTCGTAAAATGCTTATAAAAATAGTTTTACTTTGTCAAACCAAACGGTTCAGCTATATTTAGAATCGGGAGAGACCATAGAACATTTCACTCAGACCAAAAACAAAACAAAACATCGAAAAAATATTTTCTTATCACCCCATTCATATCGGCCAGTAGGGCCCTACTTACCTGCTAGTAGGGCACTACTTACCTGCTAGTAGGGCCCTACTTACCTGCTAGTAGGCCCTTACTTACCTGCTAGTAGGGCCCTACTTACCTGCTAGTAGAGCCCTACTTACCTGCTAGTAGGGCTCTACTTACCTGCTAGTAGGCCCCTACTTACCTGCTAGTAGAGCCCTACTTACCTGCTAGTAGGCCCCTACTTACCTGCTAGTAGGGCCCTACTTACCTGCTAGTAGGGCCCTACTTACCTGCTAGTAGAGCCCTACTTACCTGCTAGTAGGCCCCTACTTACCTGCTAGTAGGGACCTACTTACCTGCTAGTAGGGCCCTACTTACCTGCTAGTAGGGCCCTACTTACCTGCTAGTAGGGCCCTACCTGCTAGTAGGGACCTACTTACCTGCTAGTAGGGCCCTACTTACCTGCTAGTAGGGCCCTACTTACCTGCTAGTAGGGCCCTACCTGCTAGTAGGGACCTACTTACCTGCAAGTAGGGACCTACTTACCTGCTAGTAGGCCCCTACTTACCTGCTAGTAGGGACCTACTTACCTGCTAGTAGGCCCCTACTTACCTGCTAGTAGGGACCTTCTTACCTGCTAGTAGGGCCCTACTTACCTGCTAGTAAGCCCCTACTTACCTGCTAGTAGGGACCTACTTACCTGCTAGTAGGGACCTACTTACCTGCTAGTATGACCCTACTTACCTGCTAGTCAATGTCTTTTAACTCTTCTACTTTTTTATTATATTTTAACGCTTTTATATAGCGTATATCATTTGTTTATGCCTTCTTGCACTTTATGTGAAGCACTTTGGTTGCGGCTCAGCCGCTTGTAAATGCGCTATATAAATAAAACTGACTTGACTTGACTTGACCTACTTACCTGCCAGTAGGGCCCTACTTACCTGCTAGTAGGTCCCTACTTACCTGCTAGTAGGGACCTACTTACCTGCTAGTAGGCCCCTACTTACCTGCTAGTAGAGCCCTACTTACCTGCTAGTAGGCCCCTACTTACCTGCTAGTAGGGACCTACTTACCTGCTAGTAGGGACCTACTTACCTGCTAGTCCCTACTTACCTGCTAGTAGGGACCTACTTACCTGCAAGTAGGGCCCTACTTACCTGCTAGTAGGGCCCTACTTACAGGGCCCTACTTACCTGCTAGTAGGGCCCTACTTACCTGCTAGTAGGGCCCTACACACCTGCTAGTAGGGCCCTACTTACCTGCTAGTAGGCGCAGAAGGTCGTTATCAGCGATTTGTTATCAGCCATAGGTTTACGTTTTGACGCTTTTTGTTGCTTAATTCTAACCATAACTCTAACCCTTACCCTAACCCTTACCCTAAACCTAACCCTAAACCTAACCCTTACCCTAACCCTTACCCTAAACCTAACCCTTAACCTAACCCTTACCCTTAACCTAACCCTTACCCATAACCTACCCCTAACCCTTATCCTTACCCTAACCCTTACCCTTAACCTAACCCTTACCCTTAACCTACCCCTAACCCTTATCCTTACCCTAACCCTTACCCTTAACCTAACCCTTACACTTATCCTTACCCTAACCCTTACCCTTACCCTAACCCTTACCCTTAACCTAACCCTAAGTTGTTTTATTTGCCTAAATATAAAGTTATTAATAACGGCCATTGAAACCTACTAGCAGGTTTATCAACGATAGGAATGGGGCTGATGACGAACCTACTGAATCTATGGGTGACAACAGTCCGATCAGGTAAATGAAAAGAGAATTATAGTTTTTTGACAAGTTGATTATGATTAATAATATTAATATTTCTGTTTAATTAAAAACAACAAATGTGATGAAATGGGATTTTGCTTCTCCTATGTTCTGTCCTCTCCTCTCTTCTCTCTCGTCTTCTCTTGAGCTGTTGAATGCTGCTCGCTGAAAGAGAAGCTCAGTAGACTCTGGTGCTGAGAAATGATGAAACAGCACCACCTGCTGGTCTCAGAGACACAGTAGAGAGCTGAGATCCGAGTACATCATCTGTAACATTTGTGACATCCGAGAACCAATAATGGATTGAGATCAAATCACACAACCAGTTGTTAAACTAATTTTTGCAGTAACTAGTAATCTAACTACTTTGTCAAATTTAGTAACTCATTTACAATGACTGAAATTTAAATGGGCTAGTTACTAGTTACTTTAGGATGTGAAAATAATGGATAACTTCAGAGGGAGAGATAACGCCTTCCTGTCCGGCAGTAATGCTCTGCAGCTGCAGCCAGACCTATAGGCTATAAGCCTCCCCAATAAGTGAATGTTCAAGTATTCCATGCAGCTACAATGACTATTAATGATTTATTATGCAGACATCTGTAAAGTAATTAAATTACCTTTTGAGACTAGTAACTGTAACTAATTACTCATTTTCAGTAACTTGCCCAACACTGCACATAACTAACTGGAGCTGTGCTTCTCTAAATCAAACTGAATGATAGACAGTGGACTTGTGTTGTGATGTTGTGTTGGAGACATCGTGAAGCTACAGGAAGTCACTGTGTTTTCCGCCAGCAGCTTCCTGTCATCACAGGTGGGCCTATCAGAGAAAAAGACATATGAAGCTGATGAGGAGATAAGAGATGGGGCGTAAACAACACATACATATAGTTACCCAGCAGACCAGGATACGCCATTTTAAGACGACACGCTGACAGACAGACAGGTTTCTTCAGAGACAGCGAGTTAAGACGCGGACAAGCTGACAATATGGATCCCAGACTGATGCTCTTCATTTTGCTATGGTTCTCAGGTAGGACTCAGGTACATCTTACTGGTGTCATGATGGTGTGTGAAAGTCTCTGAGGTTCTGATTTCTGGAGAACCAGGCTGCTAATTGAACATTTGTGGAAGTTAAACTGTTATGAACAACTGCACTGCACTGTTTAGAGAGAGAGAGAGAGATAGATGCTGTGCTGCTTTTGACATATTGACTGTGTAGTTGTCCTGCTCAGGTTGTATATTTAGCAAATAGCAAAGTGTGAAGACGTTTAACAGGACATGTTGCAAGTTGTGCATTTATTGTGTAATGGAGGGGCTTTTGACCTTTTGACTTTTGGTGCTTTTGAGTGCAAATTTTGATAGAGATTATTCTATAGTGTGTGTGTGCGTGCGTGCGTGCGTGCGTGCGTGCGTGTGTGTGTGTGTCTGCCTGTGTGCGTGTCTGTGTGTGTGTGTGTGTGTCTTGAATATTCCAGCTAACACTCCTGATGTTGTTGTTAATGAAAATCGTAGAGAGGTGTTTGTTCTAGAGGTTGGCTGTACCTTTGACCACAGCCTAGAGGAGGCCTTTCTAACCAAGATGATGAAATACCAACAGCTAGAACAGACCATTTCACAGCTGGGCTACAGGTGTAAACTTCTAGTTTTCATATTTGGTGGCCTAGGTCATGTCCATAAGCTGGTTGTGAGAGGCCTTCAGATGGCTGGTCTCCCAAAGAGAAGGGCCAAGCAGTTAGCGAGATATTGTTCAATATCTACTATTATCGGCAGCCGCTCAATATGGAGGAGGTGCTGCTTTTTGTACCCATGAAGTGGATACTGATCGCTATCTTGCATTACAGTATAACTGTATATATCAACCTGCCATGTTATCATCCTGTGTGTTTATGTATGCATTATTGTGGTTGCCGTCTGCGCACTCATGTAACTGACTGACTCCCAGCATTTGACTGCACTATTACTGTTCATGTCCTTTGCATACTTGTATTTATGTGGACATAAATAAATATTTCAAAAGTGTGTGTGTGTGTGTGTGTGTGTGTGTGTGTGTGTGTGTGTGGGTGTGTGTGCGTGCGTGCGTGTGTGTGGGTGTGCGTGCGTGCGTGCGTGCGTGCGTGTGTGTGTGTGTGTGTGTGTGTGTGTGTTCGTGCGCACGTGTGTGTGTGTGCGTGTGTGGGCCTGTGTGTGGCTGTGTGTGTGCGTGTGTGTGTGTGTGTGTGTGTGCCTGCAAAGTGAGTGTTGGTTAAGCGGTCGGTTATGCAGTTGGAGGGTTGCATAAATTACTAAGAAAATGCATAAAAGAACAAGATGTTTAGAATGGAGAGAGAGAAAGAATGAGAGAGAGGGAGAAAGAGGGAGAGAGTGTAGTGTCCGTAAATATAAATAAATGGGGCGGCTTTAGCTCAGGAGGTAGAGCGGGTCGGCCAATGACGCAAGGGTTGGCGGTTCGATCCCCGCTCCCTCCCAGCTGCTGTCGCTGTGTCCCTGGGCAAGACACTTAACCCTCCTTGCTCCCGATGGTGTGTAGGCACCCTGCGTGGCAGCCTGCCGCCATCGGTGTATGAATGGGTGAATGTAGACTATCTACTCATTGTAAAGCGCTTTGGATAAAAGCGCTATATAAATGCAGACCATTTAAATATGTAGTGTGTAGTGTGTGTGTGTGTGTGGATGGGTGTGTGGGTGTGTGTGTGTGTGTGGGTGGGTGGACGCACGCACGCGCCCATGTGTGGGTGTCGCAAGTGTCAATATATGGAAGGGATGCTGACGTGTAGCGGGGCAAACCGCTGCCACACACACACACACACACACACACACACACTCTCAGTGAGAGAGAGAGAAAGACACAGACAGAGAGAGAGACTGGGGGAATGATCCTCCCACGCGATACGTCCTGCCGGTCAGGTGAATGAAAGTGAAACTTCTGGCAACTGCACATGTATCAGAGGAAGCATGTGTTAATCTACAACTCTTCTCTAGATCCTAACCTACCTGTAGCACCAGCAGGCTTAGATCCTGGAAGCTACAAGGAGAAACTCTGAAGAAAACCTTCAGAGGAAAAACTGTTAGAAACCTCAGGTCACAGACAGACAAATGAGCCTGAGACAGACAGCTGCCGGGACAAACAGTGGACTGACAGAGACATGAACAAACAAAATGTGGACTGGGCAGAGACATGGACAAACAGTGGACTGACTGAGACATGGACAAACAGTGGACTGACAGAGACATGAACAAACAGTGGACTGACAGAGACATGAACAAACAGTGGACTGAGAGAGACATGGACAAACAAACAGTGGACTGACAGAGACATGGACAAAGAGTGGACTGGATAGAGAAATGAACAAACAGTGGACTGACAGAGACATGAACAAACATTGGACTGACAGAGACATGGACAAACAGTGGACTGGATAGAGACATGGACAAACAGTGGACTGGGCAGAGACATGGACAAACAGTGGACTGACAGAGACATGAACAAACAGTGGACTGACAGAGACATGGACAAACAGTGGACTGACAGAGACATGGACAAACAGTGGACTGGCAGAGACATGGACAAACAGTGGACTGACAGAGACATGGACAAACATTGGACTGACAGAGACATGAACAAACAGTGGACTGACAGAGACATGGACAAACAGTGGACTGGATAGAGACATGAACAAAGATTGGACTGACAGAGACATGGACAAACAGTGGACTGACAGTGACATGGACAAACAGTGGACTGACAGAGACATGGACAAACAGTGGACTGGATAGAGACATGGACAAACATTGGACTGACAGAGACATGGACAAACAGTGGACTGACAGAGACATGGACAAACAGTGGACTGACAGAGACATGGACAAACAGTGGACTGGATAGAGACATGGACAAACAGTGGACTGGGCAGAGACATGGACAAACAGTGGACTGACAGAGACATGGACAAACAGTGGACTGACAGAGACATGGACAGACAGTGGACTGGCAGAGACATGGACAAACAGTGGACTGACAGAGACATGGACAAACATTGGACTGACAGAGACATGAACAAACATTGGACTGGATAGAGACATGAACAAACATTGGACTGACAGAGACATGGACAAACAGTGGACTGACAGAGACATGGACAAACAGTGGACTGACAGAGACATGGACAAACAGTGGACTGGATAGAGACATGGACAAACAGTGGACTGGGCAGAGACATGGACAAACAGTGGACTGACAGAGACATGAACAAACAGTGGACTGACAGAGACATGGACAAACAGTGGACTGACAGATACATGGACAAACAGTGGACTGGCAGAGACATGGACAAACAGTGTACTGACAGAGACATGGACAAACATTGGACTGACAGAGACATGAACAAACATTGGACTGACAGAGACATGGACAAACATTGGACTGACAGAGACATGGACAAACAGTGGACTGACAGAGACATGGACAAACATTGGACTGGCAGAGACATGGACAAACAGTGGACTGACAGAGACATGAACAATGAGACAATGACATGGGAAAATACATAATTTCATCTTGATACTATTATGATGATCTTTTCTCCTCAGGACTCCAGGCTGAAGAAAAACACAAGTCAACAGGTAAATAGAGAAAAGACAGAGAAGCAGCTGTCTGATTTGGGTTGATTTTTATTTTCAAATCCAAGTAAGTGAACTGTTTTTAACTAATGACTCTCTTGTCTCTGTTCAGCTGATGTCAGGTTGGTGGGAGGAGCCAGCAGCTGTGCTGGTGAACTGGAGGTGAAACACGAGGGAGTCTGGAGACCAGTGGATGTCAGGTACTCTGAGTGGACCCTGAAGTCAGCAGCTGTAGTGTGCAGAGAGCTGGACTGTGGCTCTGCTGTTTACACAGCAAGCAGAACGGCTTTCTCATATAGATCTGTATGGAGGATGAGACCTGGCTGTATTCAGTCTGGATCTACACTGAGGGAGTGTTTAGAAACATGGTCTCACTCTTCCT